>NC_084820.1:33992762-34096433 GCF_958449725.1 Rosa rugosa
CTCCTCCAAGACACGTCTTGTCAGGCCAAAATGCTTATTTTGGGTCCAAACAGCCACGACTCCAAGCATTTTTCGAAGTCTTTCAACTGCTTCTAGCTTAAGGGGTTTTGTTAATATGTCCGCCAGCTACTCACTACTCCCACAAAATTTAAGTTTCACAACACCATCCTTTGTAAGGTCTCGAATGAAATGAAATCTCACATTGATGTGTTTGCTCCTACCATGAAACACATGATTCTTGGCTAATTTAATTGTAGAAGTATTGTCACAAAATAAAGTAACACACTTACAATGATCATAGTTAAGATTATTAAGAACTCTCTGCATCCAGACACACTGACAGGCGCAAGCTGCAGCAGCAACATACTCCGCTTCCGTAGTTGACAATGTTACAATAGGTTGTTTTCGTGAAGACCAAGATACTGCTCCGACACTCAACATGAACACGAAACCAGTTGTACTTCGAGAATCATCAACATTGCCAGCATAATCACTATCACAATATCCCACCAAATCATCAAGCACTTCTCTTCTATAATATACTCCCATATCGACAATTCCTCTGAGATAACGCAGAACCCTTTTAGCTGCTGCCCAATGTGCTTCTGTTGGATGAGCCATAAACCGATTGATGAGAGAAACTACATACATAGATCTGGTCTAGTGGCGGTCAGATACATAAGGCTGCAAACAAGTTGCTTATATCAAGTTCCATCAACCTCAGCTCCACCTCCTTCTTTTGACAATTTTGAACCAGGCACAATTGGATTTCTCACAGGATTACTGTCTGTCATTCTGAATCTGTCGAGCACTTCCTTAGCATATTTACTCTGACACAAATGTATCCCTCCTACTCCTTGCTTAACCTCAACTCCCAAAAAGTATTTCATTTCTCCCAAATCCGTCATTTCAAACTTATGCATCATCGACTTCTTAAAATTCTCAATCATAACAAAATCATTTCCAGTAAAATAAGATCGTCAACATAAAGACTTACGATCAAATTTTACCTTTTTCTTCAACTTTCACAAATAGTGTGTGCTCATAGCTGCATTTCTCGAAGCCTGACTCAGCAAAGTAGCCTTCAATATTTCTATACCATGCCCTTGGTGCCTGTCGTAAGCCATAAAGTGCCTTTTTGAGTTTATAAACTTTGTCTTCCTCACCTTCTTTTATGTAACCAAGAGGCTGATCCACATAAACATCTTCACTTAATTCACCATGCAAGAAGGCGCTTTTAACATCAAGTTGAAACACGATCCATCCTCTTTGAGCCGCCAATGCTAGCACCATTCTGATTGTGTCCCAATGAGCCACTGGAGCAAACACCTCACTGAATCTATCCCGTGCTCTTGTGCTTAGCCCTTTGCCACCAACCGTGCTTTACACTTTTCAAACTTCCCATTTTCATCAAGCTTTGTTTTATATACCCATTTCCAACCAATCTTCTTTGCTCCCATAGGTAAGTCCACTAGCTCCCAAGTTTTGTTTTTCACTATGGCTGCAATTTCCACATTCATTACTTTTCTCCATTTAAGACTCAATGCAGCCTCTTCATAACTTGTAGGATCCTCATTAGAAACAAACATAGCAAAGTTCTGTAAATCTTCTTCTTCAGACAAACCTTCCCCGCTTTCATAGTCTCTCATCCATGTTGGATGCCTTGTAACTCTTCTTTCTTGAGCTGCTTCTTCTGGTGAACTTTCACGTGTATTGCTGCTATTAGGACTTGCTTCATTACTGCTGGCTTCAGCTCCATTCTGCTCTTCATCTGCTTCACTGTCACCTTCATCTTCTGCTGCACTTTCTTGCTCTTCATCTCGCCCCAAGTAAGCACTTCAAGATCAGTTTCTTTTTTACTCCAATCCCAACAGCTGCTCTCATCAAACACGACATCTCTACTGGTCACTACCTTCTTTGCAATGGGATCGAAGAGCCTATGAGCCTTGGACTCTTCACTGACACTGAGCAAAATGGCTTTGAAGCTTTTGTCTTCAAGTTTTGTTCTCTTGACATCCGAAACATGCACATGGCCTATGCATCCGAACACTCTGAAATAATCAACATTGGGCTTCACACCACTCCAGCTTTCTTCTGGTGTCTTGTTCTTCACAGCTACTATAGGACTTCTATTAAGAACATGGACTATCCATCTCACAACTTCCGGCCAAAAGGACTTTGGTATCTTCTTCTCTGTGAGTAAGCATCGTACCATATTCATTATAGTATGATTCTTACGCTTTGCTACTCCATTTTGCTGGGGTGTGTACGCTGTTGTAAGTTGCCTTTTGATGCCACGAGTAGTACAAAACTCGTTGAAATCTTTTGAGGTGAACTCACCACCTCTATCTGTTCTCAAGCAACAAATATACAATCCTATCTCCTTTTCAACAAAGTTTTTAAATACTTTAAACATTGCAAATGCCTCATTCTTTTCAACAAGAAAATACACCCATATCCTCCTACTATAGTCATCAATAAAGCTTAATATGTACCTCTTTCCACTGTTTGAAGCTGGAGTTATGGGATCACATAGATCAGCATGTATAAGTTGAAGCCTCTCCGAAGCTCTCCATTTGCTTTTCTTAGGTATGGCATCTCTGTGTTGTTTTCCAACCATGCAGCTTGTACATACTTTGTTTGTCGACTTAAGTTGAGGCAGTCCCTTCACTAAATTCTTGTGTTGCAAGGTACAGAGATTCTTATGACTCAAGTGGCCGTACCTTTGATGCCACAGCTCAGTGATGTCCTCTGTGGTAGTGTTGAGACAATTTGATTGTTGGGCAGCTACACGTGTAAGCACCACAAACATACGATTTGTTGTCATCTGTGTCTGCATGATAAGACCCCTTGTCTTGTGATAGACTTTGCAAGCTCCATCTTGAATCAGAATAGCTAGGCCTTTCTCTTGCAGTTGACCTATGCTAATCAAATTATTCTTCAATTCAGGAATATAATAGACATCAGACACTACCTACTTGACATCTCCAACTTGTTTGGACCCAAAATAAGCATTTTGGCCTGACAAGGCGTGTCTTGGAGAAATTGAGCCAATGTCAGTGCCTCAAGCTATATATTGTCGACAAGTTCGAAATATATATTTAGAGGCTAAATAAAGCCTACTATGGAAGCATGGAAACATGAAAAGTCAACTTTAGCACATTTTCCTACTTCGGCTAGGAGAAACCGAGCTAAACAAGGAAGGAGGGGCGGCAGACTGACCAAATGAACTTGAAATGAGCTGAAACTCTGCAGATCCATTCTAGATAGCCCAAGGATAATTTCTTATGAAGAGTGCCAGAGATTTTTTTGAGTGGAAGGCCTTCAAACAATCAGTCCAATTTTCTACAGAAGCAAAACTGGAAAACTGGACCTGTAAGAGGTCCAGCAGAATTTCCAGCCCAACCGCATGGAATAAAGCTCTGAAAAGTTGTCAGGATGATCTACACTCATAGTGGAACATTTTTTATGAAGAAGTCGAAGGCTCAATCTGAAGTCTTGTTGGAGAAATAATTGAAGGAATAAAGGGGCAGAAACTGACCTAAAACCAGCTCAATATTCACATGTTCATGTTTCCTACCCACATGAAGAAAGCTAGATGCTTTTCTTTTTTTTCCTTGGATATATTTTTCTACTACAATCTCTTTAATAGATCATCATCACTTCCATGTTTCTACACCTTCATGCTTTGCTTTCATTTCATCATTTCTCTATCTTTTCCATATTTTACAAATCACTTTCATGCTCCACTTTCATTATTTTTCTTCCACTCATCATTTCACTCTTCTTTTTCTTCCCTATATAAACACCTTCTCCTCTCATTCTAAAACACAACACATTCACAACACAACATCAAAACATCTCTAAGATGATCTAAGTTCTCTCTAGAGCAACCTCTCTAAGAGCAACTCCTCTCCTTCTCTTTCTCTTACCGGTGATCACACTCCTAGTCCTAGTCTTCTCAGAAGCCGACTTTCAGTGCCACCAAACCCTCTGTCAACGTGCTTCGGTCCTAGTCTCCTCGGGAGCCGACGGTAGTGCCGCGACCACAACGGTTACAGAACCAGTCAAGCAACGGTAACGCCCTAGCAACCCAGCCAAGCTAAAGTCACGCTTTAGCAAGATCTCAATACTTCCCGGTGATTTCGCTCTGCTCAATCTGCAATATTGAGTATCGACTTGTGAACAAGAAGAAACTTCAGCAAAGTCCTCACCACGAGGCACAAAGAATCCCACGATGAGGTTGGTGCTCTCCTCGTCTACAATCGCTTGATAGAAGTCAGGTCAAGGGACACCCCCGACGACCGCACCCGAACGGTGCTGGCACGCCCGCGCAAGAAAAGTGACTGTTGACCAGCTGCAACAAAATTGGAGCCAAACATTTTGGCACGCCCAGTGGGACTACATCTGAAGTTTTTTCTCTTGAAGCACATTCAACCACCGGCCTTCAAAAAAAACATTTTGGCACGCCCGGTGGGACGACATCAGAAGTTTTTCTCTTGAAGCACATTCAACCACCGGGCTTCAAAACAAACATTTTGGCACGCCCAGTGGAACAAGGTTAGAATTTTTTTTTCTTTTCTTGAAGATATTCAACCACCGGGCTTCAAAACAAACATTTTGGCACGCCCAGTGGGACTACACCAGAGTCTTTTTGTGTTCACCATCATTGGGATGCCAGAGGAAAATCTTTACCAAAAGAAATTCCTAAAGTGAATAGATGGTCAATGTTGCCACCACTGGCGATACTGCCATTAATGATGAGTTTATGCCTATTCCCATCCCAGAGGGGGCAAGCATTGAGGAACAGCTCGCGATCATCATGGCCAACATCGAGAGGCATAAAGAAAAGCAAGCCAGGGACATGGCCAGTTTGATAGCAAAAACAAAGCAGAGGTTTCGCGATTGGGACCAACAAATTGAGCAGAACGCTCGAGAAGCTAGAGAACAATTCCATAAGCCTTTCTTGAGCAGCGACAAACAGACCACTCAACATGCCGCGAACATCACATCTGAGTTCACAACCTTACACGAGGAAGGTTCCAGCTTGGCTAATTCGCAGCAAGGCGAATTGGAAAGTCAAAAACCCGCTCGCGAAGAGGTCGTTTCTGAGACTAACTTGCCTATAGGTGGCAATCAACCTAAGGGTCTCACTGGTGAGTCACAGCCTTACACAGAGGTTGTGCATGGAAAAGGTCATCAACAAGATTGTTCTTCTGACAATACAATTGTCTCTGAACAAATATCTGATTTCTCCACTGATCAAGCCAAATACGTGGCTACTGATCAGATGCATGGGGGGCAAGATATGACCCATGATCACCCCTTTGATCAAGAGAAGTTGGCGACAGTTGGCGACAAAGCCGATCTTGGGACATCTTCATCTCCCAAATTGCAATTGAAGATCATGCCTCGTCAACCAACAAAGATACTTGGGGGGCAAGATTACCCCTCTCACGAGCCAAATTCCTCCAAATTCTTCAACGAGAAGTATTTTTGTTCTTTTCCTACAAGCTCTCACAGGAGGGATTTTTACCCAACAAATTTTGATACATCGGAGTTTGGAATGAAGCATAGATGGCCTCCCCCGCGGTCTTCTAGAGGTTAGCCAAACATGGTGATGCTAGCTTCTTTCTTTCTTTGCTTTTAATTTTCTGTTAATTTTTTCGTTTCTAGTTTTCTTTTTGTTAATAATAATAATAATAATAATAATAATAATAATAATAATAATAATAATAATAATAATAAAAGAAGTTGAATTTGGTAAAGGGGTTGTGAATCATAACGGAATAGGTGAAGTCTCTTTTGTTAATATTGGCCTAAACTCCTTATTGGTGCCTAGTTCAGGTCCCTTAAGGTTAAGGGCGGCTTTTATTACACTAGTACAAAAATTGAATCAGACGACGGCTAAAAACTGTCGTCTGATGCGGAGCTGACTGTCGTATATCTCGCTGCCATCTGATGAAACATGATTTAGAGAACTGTCGTCTGAAGAACTCGGCATCCATGTCGACAGCATGTCGACAGGCTGTCGATAGCTTGTCGACATCATTAACTGTCGTGTGAATGTCACTCAGACGACGGGCAACTTAAGAACCCGTTGTGTGATTGTGATTCAGAAGTCATTTTTTTTTTATAACTGTTGTGTGACTGTTATTCACACAACTAAAACATTGATAGCATCCGCGATCTGTATTACTCTCACACAACAGTTTTTATTGTATGGCTGTTGTGAACATTGTGTACGTACGACAGAAAATGAAATCAAAATCACCAAATGAACAGTAATTACCAATATATATCTAATATTGTTATAATCTACATAATTGTACTGAAATGTATTAGACAATATTGCCAAAAAGGAGCACTATGAATACATGGAAGAGAGTAAGAGGGAGAGAGAATGTGATGCCGCCTCTACAAAAAGACCAAACTCCAAATTGTCTCTCTTCGTCTCCAAATGCAACAAAATTAGTCGAACTCAAACTTGTATAACTCAAGCAACTAGCCTCCATCAGTTCATTTTCCAATTCCAATTCAGGTGAGCTGCAAGAGGTGATGTAGATTATTAGATCTAGATTGCAATACACTACTAGATGACTGACACACAAGATGTAGAAAAAGGAACTTACATTAATGTTATTCTGAGGTTTGCCCCAATAGAATCCATGGAGAATAACCGGCAAGAGATTGCAAGCTACAGAACAAAAGAAGTATTTCCCAAATATTCACACAAATTACATTTGCCTTCTCCTCCAGCTTGTTGTAATCAATATACCCAGTAGAGGAGAAAAAGGACAAAACATAAACTAAACTAAGAAACCCAGCTTAACTTGATTGAGATTACATGAACTAGTACTGTATCTTTCCCCTCCTGCATAATCTATATATGAAGTAGCTTTGTACCCAACATCCTGTGATTGAGTCTGCAATTTGATAATATCAATCAATTTTAGCACCAGCTCAATTACACATGATCGCACAAATTCAGTACTTTCTTTTTAGAACTGAAAGTAAGTAAAGAAGGAAGGACAACATACTAGAAAATAATCATTGAGAACAAATTCTCAAGACCAAAATTATTGAGAAACAAGGATAATATCATTTAGACAAAAGCACACTCAAAATTACCACAAGCTAAACAGAGCAATTGAATAAGAAATACTCATACAGCCAACACAAATTTATCTGCATAAAGAAGTTTTATAATCAAGGAAGGATGAAGGCATTTCAACATGATGCTCCATTCCTAGTTAAAGCATATGTACTGGAGTTTTTCATAAGCAGCACATCTTGAGTGTGTGTATATGGGTAGCTAGGAGGTTCTATACTCACGGAAGAACAGATTCACATCCTTGTTGAAGGTTATATCATGAGAATATAAGATGACCACAAAATTCCACCTGAAAGCCGCCCTTACAGATGTTGAAGAGAAGTAAGACTTGACCAACAATAAAGAAATAAGAAGAGCTATTGATGCAATATTTCAATAATGCACAACAAAAATAAATGGCAGGGAACCAACAAACTGAGCACAGAACGTGTAGCTATCCTCTTTTATGCCAATCTACAGCAAAATGAGCTTGAGATCCAACACAGAAACAAGCACGCATAGAATAAAGAGTAGTATTCTGGTCCTAAGCATATATATACGTAAACACAAACACCTATATTATGCTACATATATACATAATACATATATGTGTTATATATGTTTTTTAGAGAGCAGAGAACTAATAAAGAGTAGTAAACCCAGTAAATGTTCAAGCAACTAAATGAAAGTTTCAAAACACACCTCCCATATATGGTGAACATGAATTATCAGATTAAAAGATCCTATGTAGTTCAAGTTCATATTCAATTAACTGAAGTTTATATTCAATTTTTATAGATTTCAGCTACCAATAAATGTAGAACAATGAGCAACTGAAATGCAATACAAGTTTGAATTTACCCTTCTCAAAGCACATGGACCTATTGAAGCATTTGGTCAATCATTGCTCCTACTTGCTCTTCATAATATGCATCTCCTATTGTCAACAACCTTAATTAAGCTTTCAAACTGAGGATTTCTCATCAGAAAAACATCCAATTAATTTCAGGTCAAAACTCGATTATTCCATAAGTAATTTATGTAACCATTAAGCAACTTACTGTGTCTAAGCTGCTTATTTATAATACCTTACAACTTTATGTGACAACCTGCAACACAAAATACACATTCAGCATGGTATTCACATGAGCATGCAAGTGTACAAGGAAGATGATGAAATACAATTCATTTACTTGTCAAAAGTCACAACCACTAGAACAATAAGCAGCAGCTTACTAAGAGTAACAAGTCCAAATAGTACTAGTACCAAACGCAAATCAAACCACAACAACATTCAAGAGAAGACAACTTATTTTCTTTTTTGATAACTGAAAAAGAAGAGATATATTGATAACAGCTGGAAAGTGATGCAGCATGTGAGAAAAGTTGCAGCAGCAAAAGAAGAGAACAGCAGCACCAATAATAGAAGAATAATGGCAGCACTCAAATAATTTATAATTAAGGCCATCCTAGTGCAGAAGCAACCCAGCAAAGAACATATTGGCAGCAGACCAAAAAGGCAAACAAGCATACGTTTGGGGGACTCAATGAGATAGAAATCAATAAAACAACAAGCACCTCAGCATAAAACTCATTATATATGTCCATATCACTTCCCCAACAAATTATACTTCAGACAATCAAAATCCCCAATATCAAAATGAGAAGAAACAGCAGTTCATTCTTCGTTGAACCCTCTTTTGTTTTTCTTGATTAAAGAGCAATTAACATCAGACACAATGTTGAGCAAATTTCCTCCCATTTACTTCAATGATAACTGATTGTTTTTATGGCTTCTGTTCTTATATAATAGGCTTTCATAATTACAGTACATGTGAAAAAGAGAATATAGCAATTGTGGTTGAGCTCTCACTTTGTTCATTGATAGGAAAACAATTCAAATACATATAAGTATTAACAGCAAAAGAGATTAGGTTCGATCACTATTGTCCATTCAATTAAGAACAAGAAAAATCAAACTAACAAGTCAATAGATTGATTAAAACCATGAATTCGACTGAGAATTCATATACATATAAAAAGACCCAAAAAAATATAGCTTTTCCGGATAAAATCAGAAAAGAAAGTCTCCAATAATTGATAGGAATTGCAAAAAAAGAAAATGGAAGAAGGAAGAAGATAGATTGCAGGGATATTGGGTTCCCCTGGGAACACTTCACTGGTGAAAAGGAAAATTAATTAAAAAAAAAAAAAAGGGAAATTACTAAAGCAAGAGAAACAAGAATTGAAGAACACAGCAATAAAAGGGATCGACTGATTCAGAGTAACCAAAAGCGAAAGGCGAAGATGATGATTAGGAGGTTTCGAGCAGGATTTTAACAAAACCACTAGATCAATTAGAAGTGTCGATTGAAAATCTACTAAACTACACAATCAAGTCAAACAATCCCTTCACAATTCCTTAGTAGCTAAGAGCAATTAAGAAACAAAGATTTCAGAAACCCAATCATATATGATCCATATCAGACACCCAAGGTAAAGAAAAAGAAAAAACAAAGAACAAGAACGAAGCTTTCAATAGCAGATCATCAGATTACCAACACAGAGAGAGAGAGGGAGATAGAAAGAGAATATATGATTCAAAAAAGAAACACCCTTTCCATGAAAATCAGGCAAACCAATTACCCAATAATCAGATTCACATTCAATCCAACATTCACTAGCCATATTCATAGAATATCAACCATCCGAAGACTTCAGAATGAAGAGAGATTGAAAGTTGAGTGGAAAGAGAGGTGATTACCTGAGTGACCCCTTTCAATGACCCAAGGCAGGAACCCGAACCCTTATCAAGCAAAGTACTCTAACCGAATCCCGTAATCGCGCCGCAGCTTCTTCAAACCAATGCCCGTGATTCTTCGACCTCTAACAACGAAAAGGGATTAGAGATAGGGTTTCAATTCAATAAGCAAAAGAATCAATCTAATATGCGAGATGTATCATAAATTTATCAATTCTTCTCGGACCCCCAATTCTTCTCGACATTTCCTTCAGCTTTCCCAAAATTTTGATATCCAAGTGAAACTGGCGAAGAACACCATCAGCAACAATAAGATGGGATTTTGGGTATTGGGTATTGTTTTTGAGAATGAAAGATGAGATTTCGGGTTTAGGGCAATCTACTGTCAAGCTTTCAATTGGATTTGGTTTTGGTTTGGGTTTGGGTTTTGGTGAGGCATGAGTGAAGAGGAGCTAGGTTTTGGTTTTGTGAGATGCGAGTGAATAGGAGGTTTCGCTAGCTATTGAGAGGAGCAATGAGGTCTGGTGTATGTCGAGATAGAAGCGCTACCTGTCCAGAGGAGTGATGAGGTCGGGTTTGTATCGAGAGAGGATTTGGTTTTGATTTTGCTGTTTTGTTATTTTTTTGTTTAAGTGTTAGGGTTTCAAGCCTCTTTGGACATGCCCTATCAATTTAGACAAGGACTCACACAACAGAAATTAAAAACAATGTGGTCTGAATGCATGAGTTTTAAATTTGGGATTTGTCTCATGTTAACTTGACTTCCTCATTTGGCGAGTTGGAGAAAACTGGTGGTGGGAAATCTCCCACCTTTTTGTCAAACTATTTTATCAGACCACAGTTATATTATTTCTCATCGTCTGATCAATACATGTTGGAGAAAATTTTGGGTTTCATATGGGGTTTGGCACCACTAACACGGTGGGAAACTTGCCGCTCAATTTTTTTGAGCGTCACACAACAGTTTTTATCTTAAACGTCTTTTGAACTAATTTCTAAGTCCCTATCACACAACAGCTCTTACAGAAACGACGTCTGAAAAAAAAAAATTCAATCACACGACATAAAATTGCATACTGTCGTCTGAAAGGTGTCGTCTGAATCAATTTTTGTAGTAGTGTTAACACTTGTTGAACTGTCTTCACACTTATGACCTTTCTCATCTTAGTAAGTATAGCCTATGTGAAATGGTGTCTAGAATGGGGACAACGTTCATGACAGGTTCTTGAATCCAGAAGTGCGTGCAAATGGGCCTAAACCACTATGTGGGAGTAGCTCATGCCAAAATGGATTCTGCCTCTCTTGTTCGCCCTCCCCCACCTGGCCATTTCAGTAAGGTTGCCCAAAGGATTTGAAAGAAAATTTGTGTCTAGGCGACTATACTTGGGCCGCATGTCTAAACCTTGATTCACATTGTCTTATTGAATTCAACTACTTATAAAAAAAATAATAATAATAAAAAATTAGTGCAATCCATAATTACTGAGGAGTCAAAACACTGAGGGATTAATTTATTAGCCAGTCTCTTCGCATAAGCCTTCGTGGGAAATTCTAGTGTTCCTACACTCGCGAAGCCCATTCATGAAGGCCTGTTTTTGAGGCCCATAATCGTTTCTTCGCTATGCCTAGCAACACGAGGGGGGCAACACTATACAATACTAAGCCCATTTAGCCTAAAGTTAAAAAAAAATAAAAAATAAAAATAAAAAAATAAAAAAATAGGCAAATTTCGTTAACTTTGTTTTAGGTTTTTTATTCATATTTCAGTTTTTGTTTATCTTTGTTCTTTATTTCGTTGGTTGTTTGTTTATTATTAGAGTCAAAATGAATTTTGGGTAAATATCTTCTTCATCGGGCGCATCCAATGGGATGTGATGTCTAAGGTCTAGTTTGGATACGAGAAGAGCTGACAAAGGGTCTCGTCCCCTGTCAATCAAGTGAGCTGAGCTCCGCCAAAATCGTTCCTCTCTTCACCTGGTCATGTTCCAAAGGAGTTACCGAAAGGAGAAGAGAAATATCCCTAAGTCCAAAACGTTTTTTCTTGTATGTTGCGTCACTTTATGTGTTGTTTTTGTTTTTGTTTTGTTTTGAGTCTTAGGATGCCCTTTCAACTGTCTGTGAAGGGTTTCAATCTCCAAATTTATGGCTAAAATAAAAAAATAATAATAAAAAATAAAATAAAATAAAAAAGTCATAAATACAACTCTTAGGGGGCAATTCTAAGTGTTCCTACACTCGCAAAGCTACTAAGCCGAGTCAGTGGCTCCGGAAACTTTTTCCAGCTTTGCCCTCGCAGGAAAGGTTGAGCTCAAGGGAAATGTAAGAGCCACCACCGTGACCGCCACCTCCATCGGAAGTAGTCTTCATGTTACCAAAGATGTCCTCACCATGCATGGGGAACAGAGGAAGGGTTTCAATCTCCATGTTCATAGATCCATAACCACCATAGTTCCCCATCTACCCGTTAAAAGCAATCACACCAGCTGAAGAAGTAGAAGCAGATGCAGAAGATTCGAAGTTAATATACTGATCCTCAGGTTTCCAATTGGTACCATTGTCATCACCAACAAGCCCTGATCTTTGCATGGGCACATGAACATCCGAAGTGGACCTCTTCTTCCGCTTCTCCCGAGCCCTTTGGTTCACAAACCAAAAATAGACGTTCTTGAACTCGATCTTGCCGTACCATTTCAGCTGGAGATAGATCCTCTGAATCTGCTCTATAGTTGGGGACCTAACTCCCTTATTGTAGAAAAGCTCCTTGAGGATTCTTATCTGATCTGTAGTGGGATTCCACTTGTTCCGCCTACAAAGCATGTTAGCACTACTCCCGGCTGCTTTGTTGCTTCCTCCATCCTCGGTTGGTTGCTGGGTTTGTGGTTCCATTGGTGAAGGGTTGAGAGAATGCGAGAATTGAAGAATGGTGATGACAAGTAATTAAGAAAGATTGCTGTTAGAATTATTGGGAAGGACTGAAGATCTGTGAGAGAAGGACTGAAATTGACAGAGAGATGTTCGTAAAAAAGGAAGGGTATTGTTGAGGATCTGAAACTCAGAGGAAGGTTTTTTTTTTTGGCTTGAACGTTCCCATCCCCATAATGCACCTATTTATAGGAACAGGGCATGCAAATCTCCACCCTTGGACAGACAGTCTCGGAAAAGCATTTCCACCTGCTGGACGGTCAAAGAGGAGTCAAATCGATGTCAGTAAATCGAGATTAGTGATTCCAAATCTCGGGAAAAAAGGGACTAGCAGCATGTGAGGAGCGGTTTTTGAGGAGTTAGCTATTATTAAAGGATTAATAGCATGTGGGGAAATAGAACGGTTTTCGAGGAGGTAACTGTTCTTTTCACGAGATTATTTTTCACGACTGTTGTTTTTCAACGAGTGATTAATGCCTTAAATCTCGGAAAAGAAGGAGTTATTGGCGCTAAGAGTTTTGAGTTGGGAGCCAGCAAGTGGATCCAAAAGATACATATTTTCTCAAAACCCTCGCCGCGAGGCTCTTTTTGATGCGGAGCATATTTTAAAAGTTCATATTATTTTCAATATACAACTATGGGGGCTTATATTTGGGGCCTTGCGAGACACGTTGACTCAGCTTCTCACGGATATTTGAATATCAGGATAAGATAATATTATTGTATTCATAAAGTGGCTTTGCGGCCAAAAGCAGTACATTCATTACAAAGCCAAAAGTGGCTAGAATACAAAACAGGAATCTTCCGATATCTTCTAAATCTTTTCTCAAGTGGAAGCAGCTATGGAATCCAACGTCGGGTTGAGCCGCGTGATACGCTCAAAGCAAGCGCATAATTTAACCCTGAAATATCGTTAGTAGTATAAGAAAATAGGGATCATTCTATTCCGGGGATTGAGGGTACACCTGTCATTGTCAAATAATTAAACAATTAAAATTAAAACAAAGTATAATATTCACACATATACACTATTTACGAAATAGGGGGTATTTTTTTTATTTTGGTTTTTCGAACATAAAACTAAGTTAACAAAGCAATTAAAATGCAAAAACATAAAAATACAAATGGAATGCGAGAACAAAGATCAAAGTCGAAACTCATGATTAAAATTGATTCAAGTTCATCACTGTTCATCATAGTCATGCAAGAGGAGTTGATCATGTGAAACGTTAAAAGCAAACAATTCCCCATTTTTTACTTTCAATGGTAATTAATCTAAGTGAAAGCACATAGACTAATCCTATCAAACATGCATTCAAGCCCTAGAAAGCTAGTCAATCATACATGTTTAACGCAATAAGCACCTAGAAAGGCTATCAACTCAAATGTGCAACTTAGTATGAAAAAGTCCACCTAATTGCAATCTTCTTTGATTAAATTCGGTTTTTGTACAAAACCTTTACTACTTATTGATTCAAGAACACGAAACCAAAAAGTTGATCCATGTTCTCAAATTCGTAGCAACATTCACATAAAAACCCTAAATGTTTCGAACCATTCAAGATTATCATACAAAAGATTTCTATCATGCAAATTTAACCAAACACTCACACAAAAGCAACCATAAATCGCAATATATGAATCTGAAAATTAACAATTAATCATAAAATTTCAGAAATCAACACTTGTTCAAACATGTGTGTCAACTAGGACAAAACCAACGAAAATACAAAGCAAAGTTACAAGGAGAATCGGATTACACCGTGATGAAGGTGAGATGAATGAAGTGATGATGTGGTCTCTTGAATTTCGAAAGCAATCTTCAAGGTGGAGGATGGATGGTGTTCACGGCTTGTCTTCTTCTTCCTTGGCCTTGCTTGCACTTCGTGGTTGCCCTAGAGGATGGAGAGGAGCACGGCTAGGCTAGAGAGTTTTCTGATTTTTTTTCTCAAGTGTCTAACGTAAAGAAGAGGAACCCCAGACGTTGAGAATGAGAAGATATATATAGAGAACGACATACTTGGTCTCCAAGCCGTGTAAGTCTCTAGGGTTTCTCACGGCAAAGACTTGATAACTCCACATAATTTCCTCCAATGAAATCTTGCCAAGTAAGCCCTATGATGTGTCTCAACCAATCACATAATTCTCTAAAATATCCCCCTTGATTTCCTTGCCGAAATACCATGATAATATTCTGATTTTATCTCTTAAAATTCGGCCACACCTCCTTTAGAGAATATAGGAATGTATCTAAACTTCTTTTGAGAGCTCTTTGTGTTCAACACATATTCTCTTCCCTTAAAAGTCTCCCAATAAAATCTCCACGAAATCTTCTTATTATTTTCTGATTTTTCACGGCAAAACTCCTTCTTTCTCTCTTGCTTTGGACGGCAAACCCTTCTAGGGTTTCTTCCATGCGTCACAAACCCTAGTTGCTTGGGCCTTGATCCATTTTGCCGAAAATTCAAAGTGTTCTTGGGCTTCATTGCTTCATCTTCAAGCCTTCTTATTTTCCAACGCAAAACACTTCATTTCTTTCATTTCTTTTCATAGTTGCGTTGGAAACTTCATTGGTAAGCTCTCCTCCATTTCGCAGGGTTTCCTGGTTGCACTAGGAAAGCTTGTTTCTTCATTTCTGCTCAAATGTGTGGGCCGTTTTCTCTCATATTTGTTCGTCTTGATGTTCGCAAGCTCCTCTTTCCATTTGTGCGTTCATTTCTACTTTTTAGCTCGGAGGTCCTGAAAATAGAAACTAGTATGAAAAATAGAAACTTACCTAATTTGAAAAATAGAAACTTACTAAAAATGAAAAATAGAAAGTTTCTTAAACTGAAAATGGAAACTTGCCAGAAATGAGAAATGAAAACTACAAAAATAGAAACTTTACACAAATAGGAACTTTCCCAATCAAAGAATGGAAACTTTCCAAAACAAGGATTTCTAAAGGAAATGGCGCAGAAAAATGTAGAGAAATGCAGTTAAAACGTCGCATTAAAATGCTCCTATCAAATTCCCCCACACTTAGCTTTTGCTAGTCCCTTAGCAAAATCACATTAAGACATACACTAAGACTCAACGAAAATTAAAGACTCGACACATAACAAACTCTATTGCCCTTCAACTATTTGTCTCAGCAATCTCTTACTTTCACAACACCAAGATTAGCACTTTACCAAGAATCAATGTTTAGGCATTCGAGAGTTAATTAAAACACATAATTCACATATACACAAGTAGGACTTGGTTGGGAC
The DNA here is from genome assembly GCF_958449725.1 of Rosa rugosa. NCBI lineage: Eukaryota > Viridiplantae > Streptophyta > Magnoliopsida > Rosales > Rosaceae > Rosa > Rosa rugosa. Next base: position 34,008,790 of record NC_084820.1, read on the forward strand.
AATGGTGATGGTTTCTGTTAAGCATGCTTCAAACAAGTTTGATTCAATTCCTCACAAGGTATATCCACTCTTTCTTCTCTCAGATCATGGCAATGCTTAAAAGCTTATACACTCAAGTATATGTGAAAGATAGCAAGTATATCACATAATGCAAGAAACGAAAGCACAAGTATAATTTTCTTTAAAGATCTCATGAAGGATATCAACTACTTGCACGAATGGACTGCCATAGGTTCAACTCTTGTAACTCATCTCCACATCAAGGGCTGTCCCATCTTAAGGATCAAGAAGGTCTTCTCAAGGGTTATAATGGGGCCAAGGCTCAAGGTTTTAAAGAAACGAAGGGTAAGGATTTATCAAAGTGTCCTAAAAACCTAGTAGAGCTCATGTTGGTGTAGAGAGACTTCTAGAAATCCACCAAGTATGCAAAAACGTCACAATCCCATGGGGGTGTTATAAAGGGGCCTAATGTCTTCATGTTGGGCCCAATCTTCAATGTAAACTTCCCTTGAACTCTAGTGAAATGGACAAAGGCTAGATTTTTCTGTAGTGGGCCTTCAATTCAAAGCAAACTCCAAGATCACTAAGTATGGGGTACTAAAGTCCATAGATACATATTCTCTTTTCTTTTTCTTAGCCGTTTACATATTTTCATTTTTTTCTTTTTCTTTTCTCGGCTTTTTCATACATTTTTCATTCATGGACAAGTCTACCCCCACACTTGAACCTTCACCTCTCTTATTCTTTAATATTGACGCCAAAAATCTTCAAGTAAAGTCTCAATTTAGCTCCACTAAGTTCTTAGAACAAATGGTAGGGTTGTAACTATACTAAGCTTCATGGTTAAGGATTTTTAAGGGTGATGAACGAAAAGGCTTAACGTAGGCTCAAAGGGGTTTATCTAGGGGAGTCCCACGACGGGCACAAATAAGGACACAGGTTTATATGGCAATGGTGGTAATTCCTAGGGTGCCTCTATCCTTTCCAGAATCAGGGCCATGTATTGATATAACGTCTCAACAAGCACAAGAGCGAATTCTAGCATTCTCTAGTCCATTAAACTTAATCTATGGCAAGCAGTCAATCAAGATGAAAGAATAATGAGATCATCAAAACATCGCCAAGAAATTAAGAATATATATTTTTCATTCACTCCAAGAAAAAGGGACATGGTTCAAATATCTCACATTGGCTTATTAAATCAAAACTCATCTTAACATGCTCATATTCTGTACCAAGGTCATGCAATCCATATCCACTACAAGGCATATATTTTTCATATATCTCAATTAACCAAAGAATACTATTTTAAGTCATCTCAATTTCGTGATCCTCTTTTAATCATGATTTCAGAGATATAGAATCATCCTAGACAGTTGAAAGGGCATCCTAAGACTCAATAAAAGCAACGAAATTTGTTTATTTTTATGACATTTTTCGATTTTTTTTGTATTTTTCAATATATGACTCAAAAAATAAAAGACAAAATATAAATCCCTTCCCCCACACTTAAATATTGCATTGTCCTCAATGTAATCAAGTAAAAGCATGCAATGAAACACTTAAGCATATAGGGATGAAATTTACGAAAAGGGCTACTAAAACAAAGAGAAAATGGAGAAGTAAAAGGGAAGGAGAAAGCAAATCTGCGTTGACGACTCCTCCACAGCTACTTCTGAATTGGGTTGCCTCCCAAGCAGCGCTTAATGTTTATAGTCTTTCAGCCTAGACTTGTACCTCCATTTAATCCTCAAGAGGTGGAACGTTTTGGAGGGGTACTTCCTCCACTTCGTGTTCCACAAACGCCTCATAGTAAGGCTTCAAGCGATGGCCATTCACTTTGAACTCGTTACCTGTTTGTTCACTCTTTATCTGCACAGCTCCATGGGGAAACACATTAGTGATAACAAAAGGTCCAATCCAACGAGAACGAAGTTTACCTGGGAAGAGTTTGAGACAAGAATGGAAGAGAAGAACTTTTTGACCCACAACAAAAGTCTTCCTTCGAATCATTTTATCATGGAATGCCTTAGTCTTTTCTTTATAAATGTTGGCACTTTCGAAAGCATCATTCCTAATCTCCTCTAACTCTTGCAACTGCAGCTTCCTATGAAGCCCAGCTTCATCAAGATCCATGTTGAACTGCTTCACAGCCCACCAAGCTTTGTGCTCTAACTCCACAGGTAAATGGCAAGGTTTGCCATAAACAATGCGATAGGGGGACATACCTATGGGAGTCTTGTATGGAGTTCTGTAATCCCACAAAGCATCCTCCAAGCGTAGGGACCAATCCTTCCTGTTAGGGTTCACAGTCTTTTCCAATATCCCCTTGATCTGACGATTTGAGACTTCAGCTTGCCCACTAGTTTGGGGGTGATAAGGTGTAGAAACCTTATGTGTAACATCATATTTCTTCAACAAGGCCTCAATCGTCCGATTGCAAAAGTGGGATCCACCATCACTAATGAGAACTCTAGGCATTCCAAACCTGCTAAAGATGTTAGACTTGATAAAATCTGCAACAACCTTAGAGTCATTAGTTCGAGTGGCCTTTGCTTCCACCCATTTGGAAACATAGTCCACTGCAAGTAAGATATATAAACACCCAAAAGATGAAGGGAAAGGTCCCATGAAATCTATACCCCAGACATCAAATATTTCAACAGTTATGATATTGGACAATGGCATTTGATCTCTAGAGCTTAGATTTCCTGTTCTTTGGCATCTATCACAAGTTAGACAATAGGCATGTGCATCCCTAAATAATGTTGGCCAAAAGAACCCAGACTCTAATACCTTAAACGCAGTCTTTTTAGACCCAAAGTGACCCCCACATGCTTTAGAATGGCAAAAAGAAAGTATGGCATTATGTTCATGTTCAGGCACACATCTCCTAATCAGTTGATCAGAGCAATATTTCCACAAATAAGGTTCATCCCAAACATATTGCTTAACAGTTTTCTTAAGCCTATCTCTATGAGCATGTGACATGGTATCAGGAATCTTCCTAGAAACAATATAGTTCACAATATCAGCATACCATGGTTCACTTACCTGAAGTCCAAAGAGCTGCTCATCTGGAAACGTCTCCACCAGAGGGAGAGGGTCTTCTGCATGCACCAAACGACTCAAGTGGTCAGCTACCACGTTTTCACTACCCTTTTTGTCCTTGATTTCAACGTCAAACTCTTGTAAGAGTAGGATCCATCTAATGAGCCTTGGTTTCGCCTCCTTCTTGGTCATCAAGTACTTCAAAGCTGCATGGTCAGTATAAATAATCACCTTGGTACCAAGTAAGTAGGAACGAAACTTTTCAAGGGCAAAGACAATTGCAAGGAGCTCTTTCTCTGTGGTGGAATAATTCATTTGTGCATCATTCAGAGTCCTTGAGGCGTAGTAGATGGCATAGGGTCGTTTGTCCTTCCTTTGCCCCAAAACAGCTCCAACTGCATAGTCAGAGGCATCACACATCAATTCAAAGGGCAAGGACCAATCTGGAGGTAGCATGATAGGGGCTGATGTCAACAACTCCTTAAGCTTGTCAAAAGCATCTTGACAGTCCTTGTCAAAGTGAAACGGCACATCCTTCTGGAGTAGTTGGCATAGAGGTCTCGAAATCATGGAGAAGTCCTTGATAAACCTCCTATAAAAACCTGCATGGCCAAGGAAAGAACGAATCTCTCTCACAGAAGTGGGAGAGGGTAAGTAACGCACAATATCCACCTTGGCCTTATCAACCTCTATCCCCCTAGCAGAAACAATATGTCCTAGAACTATTCCTTGTTTAACCATAAAATGGCATTTCTCCCAATTAAGTACAAGGTTAGTTTCCATGCAACGTTTTAGAATTATTTCCAGATTATTAAGACAATCATCAAAATTCTTTCCAAAAACTGAAAAGTCATCCATGAATACCTCTATGATTTTCTCAATATAATCTGAAAAGATACTTACCATACACCTCTGAAAGGTACCTGGGGCGTTGCAAAGTCCAAAGGGCATACGTCGATAGGCAAACGTCCCAAAGGGGCAAGTGAAGGTTGTCTTCTCTTGGTCTTCATTAGCTATGGCAATCTTATTGTATCCTGAGTAGCCATCCAGGAAGCAGTAGTAATCATGTCCAGCGAGGCGCTCAAGCATTTGATCAATGAATGGAAGAGGAAAGTGATCTTTCCTTGTTGTTGCGTTGAGCTTTCTGTAGTCAATGCAAACTCTGTGGCCAGTAACTGTCCTTTGGGGCACCAGCTCGTTCTCAGCATTTTTCACCACAGTTACCCCAGATTTCTTGGGCACAACCTGAACTGGGGACACCCATTTAGAATCTGAAATGGGGTATATGACGCCACAATCTAGGAGTTTGATGACCTCCTTCTTCACAACTTCCATCATAGGAGGGTTGAGACGACGTTGAGCCTCTCTAGTGGGTTTTGTCCCCTCCTCAAGAAGTATTCTATGGACGCAAGTAGTAGGGCTTATTCCCTTGATATCCGCCAATGTCCATCCTATGGCGGTCTTGTGTTGCTTCAACATCTCCACTAACCTCTCCTCTTGAGACGAAGTAAGAGAGGAGGACACAATCACTGGTAAAGTCTCCTTGTCTCCTAAGTAGACATACTTCAAGTGGTTTGGTAGAGGTTTAAGTTCAAGTTCTGGTGCCTGAACCACTGAAGGTAAAGTCTTATTAGCAGATAACTGAATGGACAAGGGTGAAGTAGACTTACCTACATAGGGTGAAGCTTCAAGGAATGAGACGTTTTCAATGATCTTTCCTTCACAAGTGTCCTTCAATTCCTCCTCTGAGATAATGGCACCACCTTTTGTGTACCCTACTCCTTGTTCGAGTGTTGTGGCTAGGGTATCCTCATTCATGGCCTCAAACATTTTCTGGGCAAGGTCATCCAAAATGTCAATAGAATAACAATCATTTATATCAAGAGGATACCTCATGGCTTCAAAAATGTTGAAGCCAATAACGTCACCATCAAACTCCATGGTGAGAGAGCCTGCATACACATCTATCTTCGTCCTAGCTGTCCTTAAGAAAGGACGTCCCAAAAGCAAAGGAGTGGAACTCACAGGGGAGTCCTCCATTTCCAACACATAAAAATCAGCAGGGAAGATAAGATGGTTAACCTGCACAAGCACATCCTCCAACAAACCTCTAGGGTATGCATTGGATCTGTCAGCTAACTGAATGATAACATTATCAGATTTAAGTTCCCCTAGACCTAGGGTTTCATAAACAGATAGGGCATAACATTAACAGATGCACCTAGATCTAGCATGGCATTCTTAAATCTAGAATTACCAATAGTACATGGAATAGTAAAGCTTCCAGGATCCTTACACTTTGGAGGAATCTTCCTCTGAATCAAGGCAGAAACGTTCTCACTTACCTTTACCACCTCATTTTCACGGTTTACTCTCCTAGTAGTGCAAAGCTCTTTGAGGAACTTGGCATACTTAGGGACTTGTTTGATGGCCTCCAGGAGGGGTAAGTTTACTTGCACCTTCTTGAAAGTTTCCAAGATAGCTTGGTCACTTTCATCCTTCTTTGATTTGGCAAACCTGCGTGGAAAGGGCATGCAAGAAGAAGAAGGGTTAGCAATAACCGAATTTGATAAGTTAGAATTAGTACCTTGAATTTCCGGTTTTGCCTTTAGTGGTGAGGACGCCTTGATTTCTTCCTTGGACGTTGCAGGGTCCTTTTCAATACCCAACTTTGTGGGTTCATGGTCTTCCTCAATCTCTATGCTCACTTGGGCCTTCTTGGGTGGCTTGGGTTGATCCACAAATGGCCTTCCACTCCTTGTAGTCACAACTGATGCATTCTCCACATTACCCTTTGGGTTAGGTATTGTGACACTAGGGAGTTTCCCAGTCTCATGGATCTTGCTCATGAAGTCCACAACTTGGCCCATCTGCTTCTTGAGTTCGGCAATGTCCTTAGTGTGGGTCTGTTGTCCTTGAATCAAAGCCTGAGTGGAGTTTGTCAAGGCTTGTGTAGAGCTAGTCAAGGCTTCCAACGCCTTATCATAATGAGAATTGGAATTCCCAGAGTTCTGTGGAGGAGGAGGCAAGTAAGGTCTTTGAAAAGATGATCCTTGAAATGAAGGCCCTTGAGGACGTTGGAAGTTCCCACCAAGAGGATTCTGAGTGTTTTCATTGTTGGTCCACTTGAAGTTGGGATGGTCCCTCCATCCAGGGTTGTAGGTATTGGAATAAGGATCATACTTAGGACGTTGAGGTCCTCCCTGATATCCACCTTGAAATCCTCCAATAGCATTTGCGGATTCCCATCCTCCATTCTCATTGAGTTGAGGGCACTGATCTGTAACATGCCCTTGCATAGAGCATACCCCACAAGCTATTGGTGCGCCAATTCCCTTAGAAGTGACGACTTGGTTCATTAGGAGAGTGAGCTTGTTCAGTTGATCCTCAATGGCAGTATTCCTGCCCACTTCATGCACCTTTCGAATGGAGTGCCCTATACCCTCATATTGTTGGGTGTTTAGGGCACGATTGGCAATAAGTTCCTTCCCAGCCGCAGGTGACTTGTCCACAAAAGCTCCTCCAGCTGCAGCATCAAGCATTTGCCTTTCCAAGGGCAAGAGTCCTTCATAAAAGCATGTGAGTAAGGTCTCTTCCTTCATCTGATGTTGAGGACATTGTGCAAGTAGGGAATTGAACCTCTCAAAGTAGGCAGCGTAGGACTCATCATGAGCTTGCTCAATTCCACTTAGCTTCTTCCTGAGTGTGATGACCTTAGAAGCTAGGAAGTACTTCTCCAAGAAAGCCTTCATCATTGTGTCCCAAGAAGTGATGCGTCCAGCAGGAAGCTCATATAGCCAATCTTTGGCTCTGTCAGCTAAGGAGAATGGAAATGCCTTCATCTTCAGAATGTTCTCATCTGCTCCTTGTGGTTGCATGTTAGAACACACAACCTGAAATGCTCTAAGATGCTTGTTGGCGTCCTCCATAGGAAGCCCATGAAACATAGGGAGTTGGTGCAATAGTCCACTCTTTAGTTCAAACTCTGCTTGTCTTCCTGCTGCAGGGGCAGGGTACACAATGCCTATAGGGGGTCCTCCCTCGACTGTTGCTATGGATAGTTCCCTAATGGATGCCATTCTCTCTTCTTGAACTTTTTCAGGTGGTGGTGTAAGTGGTGGTGTAGAGTTGGACGAAACCACAGGTGAAGGTGAACGTGAAGGAGGAGATGGAGTAGGTGTAGGTGATGTAGACTCCTCAGAAGAGTAGATCCTCTTCCCTTGCTCGTTAAATGTGTACTCTTTGAATTGCAAGGAAGAAGGTCTTCTGTACTCAAGTTGTGGAGGATTCTTCAAACGAGCAAGTCTTTCTTCAATCTCTTGTTTGGTAGGGATTTTAGAGGACTCGGACATTCATGGAGATCCTGAACAACATTAAGATTTACAAAAGTTAGTAACGTACGAAAATAAACAAAATACAAGTTAATATTTTCATACAAAAATGTCACTATTCACAATGCAACAAAAGAGTCTTACAAATTTTGTACAAGTAAGAGAAGTAAGAAAACAGACCAATTTACAATTGAGAGTTATGTACAAGTATTTTATTTTTGTCATGGAAATGTCATAAACGAGGTTAATAACTCAATTGATTCCAAGTTGTAAGTCGAGCCCAATAGAAACCACTACTATTGGTGAGCTACGATATAGGGATAGTCGCCTAGACATGAGTCACTTTCCTTTGTTTCAGAAGGCCAGATAGCCAGATTAAGAGGTAAGTGAGAGGGAGGACTCATTTGGTGATACTACGGAGGCTACTCCCTCATTGAGGTTTACGCCCCTATCGGCTACTTCCACATTGTGGTTTACGCACAGTCTGTAGTATCTCTGAGATCCAATTTGAACCCATCACCCAGGGTCTCAACCTAAGACACCATCTGTAATGCCCCTTACTCAGCTTGGAAATTACTCATGTGTTAAACTGTTCTCCAAATGCTAATAAAAGCCGCCCTCAACCTCATAAGACCTTAGAAAGGTACGAATGAAGGTTTAAGGCCAATATTAACAAAATGGCCCTTGTCTACTCATACGATTTTACACACTTACAACAATTAAGTATTTAACAAAATTCATAACTCCATTTTATTTTCTTTAATTCTATTTCTTTACAAATATAAGTAGACAAAAATATACACAAAGTTTTCACACAAATACAAAACGTCACTATTTACAACAACTCTTTTTTTTCTTTTTTTTTTCGTTTTCTTTTCTCTTTTTCTTCTTTTATTTTTAAAATTATTTTCAACACTTAGGTACGGGAACAGGGAATCTCAGAGTGCAATGGGCTGTAACAGCTTCCTTTCCGAGATTATGTTTAATCCAATATACCTTAAGTGTCACAACAATTTCTTACATTTTCTTTTGTCATAAATATTATTGATATCAAATTTAATTCCAAGCGGTAAATCAAGTGGACGTGCGGCCCAAGTATAATCATCTAGACACTAAGTCCCTCCTACATCCTTTGGGCAACCTTACTGAAATGGCCAGGTAGGGGAGGGCGAACACAAGAGGTAGGATCCATTTTGGCATAGGCTACTCCCACATAGTGGTTTACGCCCATTTGTAAGCACTTCTGAATCCAGAACCCGTTATGAACGTTGTCCCCTTCCTAGACACCACCCCACATAGGCTATACTTACTTGGATGTAAAAGGTCCTAAATGTGAAGACAGTTCAATGAATGTTAATAAAGGCCGCCCTCAACCTTAAGGGACCTGAACTAGGTACCAATAAGGGGTTTAGGCCAATATTAATAAACACGACTTCACCTATTCCTTCTTTAATTTACAGCTCACAATTAAACTCGTGTTCAACAATATAAATAACAACCTAAGATATCAATCTACTAATTTTCGACAATTACAAAATAATTAACAAGTAATATTTTTTTTTTTTTTCGGTCACAAAATAAACAAAACAAAATATTCACAATATGGCAAATGATTTTTCAATCCCCGGCAACGGCGCCAAAAAATTGATACGCTCAAAGCAAGCGCATAATTTAACCCTGAAATATCGTTAGTAGTATAAGAAAATAGGGATCATTCTATTCCGGGGATTGAGGGTACACCTGTCATTGTCAAATAATTAAACAATTAAAATTAAAACAAAGTATAATATTCACACATATACACTATTTACGAAATAGGGGGTATTTTTTTTATTTTGGTTTTTCGAACATAAAACTAAGTTAACAAAGCAATTAAAATGCAAAAACATAAAAATACAAATGGAATGCGAGAACAAAGATCAAAGTCGAAACTCATGATTAAAATTGATTCAAGTTCATCACTGTTCATCATAGTCATGCAAGAGGAGTTGATCATGTGAAACGTTAAAAGCAAACAATTCCCCATTTTTTACTTTCAATGGTAATTAATCTAAGTGAAAGCACATAGACTAATCCTATCAAACATGCATTCAAGCCCTAGAAAGCTAGTCAATCATACATGTTTAACGCAATAAGCACCTAGAAAGGCTATCAACTCAAATGTGCAACTTAGTATGAAAAAGTCCACCTAATTGCAATCTTCTTTGATTAAATTCGGTTTTTGTACAAAACCTTTACTACTTATTGATTCAAGAACACGAAACCAAAAAGTTGATCCATGTTCTCAAATTCGTAGCAACATTCACATAAAAACCCTAAATGTTTCGAACCATTCAAGATTATCATACAAAAGATTTCTATCATGCAAATTTAACCAAACACTCACACAAAAGCAACCATAAATCGCAATATATGAATCTGAAAATTAACAATTAATCATAAAATTTCAGAAATCAACACTTGTTCAAACATGTGTGTCAACTAGGACAAAACCAACGAAAATACAAAGCAAAGTTACAAGGAGAATCGGATTACACCGTGATGAAGGTGAGATGAATGAAGTGATGATGTGGTCTCTTGAATTTCGAAAGCAATCTTCAAGGTGGAGGATGGATGGTGTTCACGGCTTGTTTTCTTCTTCCTTGGCCTTGCTTGCACTTCGTGGTTGCCCTAGAGGATGGAGAGGAGCACGGCTAGGCTAGAGAGTTTTCTGATTTTTTTTCTCAAGTGTCTAACGTAAAGAAGAGGAACCCCAGACGTTGAGAATGAGAAGATATATATAGAGAATGGCATACTTGGTCTCCAAGCCGTGTAAGTCTCTAGGGTTTCTCACGGCAAAGACTTGATAACTCCACATAATTTCCTCCAATGAAATCTTGCCAAGTAAGCCCTATGATGTGTCTCAACCAATCACATAATTCTCTAAAATATCCCCCTTGATTTCCTTGCCGAAATACCATGATAATATTCTGATTTTATCTCTTAAAATTCGGCCACACCTCCTTTAGAGAATATAGGAATGTATCTAAACTTCTTTTGAGAGCTCTTTGTGTTCAACACATATTCTCTTCCCTTAAAAGTCTCCCAATAAAATCTCCACGAAATCTTCTTATTATTTTCTGATTTTTCACGGCAAAACTCCTTCTTTCTCTCTTGCTTTGGACGGCAAACCCTTCTAGGGTTTCTTCCATGCGTCACAAACCCTAGTTGCTTGGGCCTTGATGGGCCTTGATCCATTTTGCCGAAAATTCAAAGTGTTCTTGGGCTTCATTGCTTCATCTTCAAGCCTTCTTATTTTCCAACGCAAAACACTTCATTTCTTTCATTTCTTTTCATAGTTGCGTTGGAAACTTCATTGGTAAGCTCTCCTCCATTTCGCAGGGTTTCCTGGTTGCACTAGGAAAGCTTGTTTCTTCATTTCTGCTCAAATGTGTGGGCCGTTTTCTCTCATATTTGTTCGTCTTGATGTTCGCAAGCTCCTCTTTCCATTTGTGCGTTCATTTCCACTTTTTAGCTCGGAGGTCCTGAAAATAGAAACTAGTATGAAAAATAGAAACTTACCTAATTTGAAAAATAGAAACTTACTAAAAATGAAAAATAGAAAGTTTCTTAAACTGAAAATGGAAACTTGCCAGAAATGAGAAATGAAAACTACAAAAATAGAAACTTTACACAAATAGGAACTTTCCCAATCAAAGAATGGAAACTTTCCAAAACAAGGATTTCTAAAGGAAATGGCGCAGAAAAATGTAGAGAAATGCAGTTAAAACGTCGCATTAAAATGCTCCTATCACCGCGCCATTATCCCAAGGAGGGGCAAACTTCAGGGAAGGAAAAAGAGGAGTAACGGAGCCCCCGCGCCCCTTTTACATGGAAGCGGTAGAGGAATACAACATAGGCTTGGCCAACACCATTATTCATGAGAAGGGGAGACTCCAGTGAAAGAAAATGGAGTCTCCAAGCCCCCTCAATTGGAAGCAGCTATGGAATCCAACGCCGGGTTGAGCTGCGCCATTATCTCCTGGAGGGGCAGAGAGTGAAGGAACCGAATATCAGCTTGAGTCTCTGCACCCCCTCTAGCCTTGGTAACCACCATTAGTTGGACGTGAAGTATAGGAACAGCCATTCTGTAGCTTGAACCCATTCTTTCAAAGAGTCCATCCCTTCTCATCCCTCCAAGATTCTATCAAGAAGAGAAAGGGGGAGAAGGAGGTGAGAACCAAAGCCCCTTCCATCTGGAGGGCACAACACGGGCCGGGTCCAGAAGGAAGGAAACAGAGGAGGATAGATGAACCACAGAGTGGCCTTCTTCCCTTTCTCCGTTTCGCTCCGTGTGTAGGATTATGACAAAGATGATCTCGCATGATCGTGGATCCCACACTCGGAGCCCCCTCGCGTTTCTAAACCAATCTGAAGCCTGACATTTTTGTTGCAGAACTCCAGAAGGACGAAACAAGGGGTTGCCTAAGATTACGCCATGAGGCCTAACCATGGCTTAAGATTACGCCATAAAGCCTAAAATTTAGAGGCTAAAGGTCATTTCATGAGGGGAAGATTTGTGAAGAAGGAGAAAAAGAAGCAAGGATTGAAAGGCCATTTCTCGAATATTTCAGAAAAGTTGTTGTGAGTATTCCCTTCCTGAAATACAACTATTTATAGGGACTTCAGGCAAATCCCCACCCTTGGATGAAGCTCAATTTCAAAACCGATGTCAGTAAATCGAGATTAGTGATTCCAAATCTCGGGAAAAAAGGGATTAATAGCATGTGAGGAAACCGAACGGTTTTCGAGGAGGTGACTATTCTTTTCACGAGATTATTTTTTCATGACCGTTGTTTTTCATCGAGTGATTAATGCCTTAAATCTCGGAAAAGAATGGATTAACAGCATGTGAGGAGACTGAACGGTTTTCGAGGGGGCCTACAGAGATTGGCCCATGAAGCTCAATTTCAAGCAAAGTTCCTCCACGCGGAGTTCCGCCACAATGACACCAGCTTCGGCCTAAGTGGCCCGTTCTCTGACACGGGCCAGGTTGCGGCCCATTTCTTCAGAAGCAGCCAAAGGTTCATCGAGTTGGGCTTCTTTTGCAGCAGTTGCATTCTCAACAGAGAGCTAGCAAACAAGGCAGATACTTGCTGCTATACATATGGCGAAGCTACCACCAAGGAAGAGAAGGATCCTCATTCGCGATCAAAAGTAGTCTCCTTCGCATGGGGGGCACGCTAAAGTTCTGATCTCCTACAACCTGCCCAAGTTTCGCCAGATCCATGGGGGGCAATAAAGTTGGCAAAGGAAGCATCAGTTCATAACAAAGGCAATCCAGATTGTGGCATCCAAGCTTTATGGCCTATTTAGAGGCCTATATGGAATCAGTCAAGTATTATCAGTTAAGCCAATACAAGTGGCTTTGGAGCAACAACATTATAAGAGTAGTACTGATTCAAGACCTCTTTAGTCAAGACGAGGACCTTTGACTTCGAGGTCTGGGGGGCAATGTTTGGACCCAAAATAAGCATTTTGGCCTGACAAGACGTGTCTTGGAGAAATTGAGCCAATGTCAGTGGCTCAAGCTATATATTGTCGACAAGTTCGAAATATATATTTAGAGGCTAAATAAAGCCTACTATGGAAGCATGGAAACATGAAAAATCAACTTTAGCACATTTTCCTACTTCGGCTAGGAGAAACCGAGCTAAACAAGGAAGGAGGGGCGGCAGACTGACCAAATTAACTTGAAATGAGCTGAAACTCTGCAGATCCATTCTAGATAGCCCAAGGATAATTTCTTATGAAGAGTGCCAGAGATTTTTTTGAGTGGAAGGCCTTCAAACAATCAGTCCAATTTTCTACAGAAGCAAAACTGGAAAACTGGACCTGTAAGAGGTCCAGCAGAATTTCCAGCCCAACCGCATGGAATAAAGCTCTGAAAAGTTGTCAGGATGATCTACACTCATAGTGGAACATTTTTTATGAAGAAGTCGAAGGCTCAATCTGAAGTCTTGTTGGAGAAATAATTGAAGGAATAAAGGGGCAGAAACTGACCTAAAACCAGCTCAATATTCACATGTTCATGTTTCCTACCCACATGAAGAAAGCTAGATGCTTTTCTCTTTTTCCTTGGATATATTTTTCTTCTACAATCTCTTTAATAGATCATCACCACTTCCATGTTGCTGCACCTTCATGCTTTGCTTTCATTTCATCATTTCTCTATCTTTTCCATATTTTACAAATCACTTTCATGCTCCACTTTCATTATTTTTCTTCCACTCATCATTTCACTCTTCTTTTTCTTCCCTATATAAACACCTTCTCCTCTCATTCTAAAACACAACACATTCACAACACAACATCAAAACATCTCTAAGATGATCTAAGTTCTCTCTAAGAGCAACTCCTCTCCTTCTCTTTCTCTTACCGGTGATCACACTCCTAGTCCTAGTCTTCTCAGAAGCCGACTTTCAGTGCCACCAAACCCTCTGTCAACGTGCTTCGGTCCTAGTCTCCTCGGGAGCCGACGGTAGTGCCGCGACCACAACGGTTACAGAACCAGTCAAGCAAGGGTAACGCCCTAGCAACCCAGCCAAGCTAAAGTCACGCTTTAGCAAGATCTCAATACTTCCCGGTGATTTCGCTCTGCTCAATCTGCAATATTGAGTATCGACTTGTGAACAAGAAGAAACTTCAGCAAAGTCCTCACCACGAGGCACAAAGAATCCCACGACGAGGTTGGTGCTCTCCTCGTCTACAATCGCTTGATAGAAGTCAGGTCAAGGGACACCCCCGACGACCGCTCCCGAACGGTGCTGGCACGCCCGCGCAAGAAAAGAGACTGTTGACCAGCTGCAACAAAATTGGAGCCAAACACAACTTGTAGGTTGACACAACCCTTGCCCATCACAGCCATTCTCATGTTGTTTCCAAGCTTCACAGAGTGCCTGTAATCTTTATCGAATTCAGTGAACCACTATTTGTTCCCTGTCATATGATTGCTGCAGCCTGAATCAAGGAACCACACCCCTTCTCTACTTGATTTGTTCTCTTCCACAAAAGCCATTAGAAGCAGTTCTTCCTCCTCATCTATCTCGGCATAATTGGCAGCCTTTTCCCACTTCGGACATTCATACTGAAAGTGCCCCAAATGATGGCACTTAAAACACTCAATGGTTGCTCTATTCAGACCTCTACCTCTGCCTCTCATAACTCCATTGCCTCTAAAGCCTCCTCGTGCTCTCCCTCGTCCTCCTATTTTGTCCTCATATGACACCTTTAGTGCTTGCTCATCTCCTCCAGCCTTTCTGAATTTTTGCTCGTGTACAAGCAAGGAACTTTGCAATTGATCAACAGTGAGACGATCAATATCCGTTGATTCTTCAATTGTGCACATAATGTAGTTGAATCTTTCTGTGAGTGTACACAGAATCTTCTCAACAATCTTTACATCCGGCATGTATTCTCCATAGTTTCTCATATCATTAGCTACAATCATCACTCTGCCAAAGTAGTCAATCACTGATTCTCCGAGCTTCATCTCTAGTAATTCAAAGTCGCCGTCAAATTTGGGGATGCTTAGCAAATTTTGTCCTTCATTGGCCATCTTCTCGGAGTTGTCTTCTTCACACACTCTCTCGGACTTTTTCTTCTTCACACACTCTCTCTCTGTTTTCACTTAAATTCTCACAGTGTTTCGCTCTTCTTTCACTCTCACACTCTTCTTCTCACACACACACACAGTGTTTAATCTCTCTCACACTCAGGTCCCTTTCGGAGCTCTGATACCAGAATGTTGAAAAATCACAAGCTCACAAGTTTCAGCTGAATGAGTTCTATTTATTAACATCATCGAATTGGCTTTAAATAGCCACTGCAAATACAGGGAATTCAAAAGTTGCACAACCACATCACAACAACCCTGAGATTGTGGTGAATCAGCTAAGGACTCGGTCTAATTAAAAACAAACTCAACAAACATGACTGACTCTCTAACTCTCCTAAAACATAGGAGTTTATTTGACTGAACAAAACAGACCTTGACTTACAAAAACTTCTAACCACTTCAAACATATCTCAACAATATGCAACTTCAACATGCAATTCAAATTTGCATGTGTAGGGTGGGAAGACACTGCCCATGATAGTAGAGTATTCTTATTGGCTTTCCGCAATCCTCGATCAAATTTTCCTAAAACTCCTGATTGGTAATTTTTTTTTACCTAGATTGCACAAATAATAATCCTAAATTATATCATAATCAATCATTCATTATAATTTTTCATTTCAGAAAAATATTATGTGGTGGATGCCGGATACCCACAAATGAAAGGTTTTTTAGGACCGTATAAAGGTGAGAGGTATCACCTTCCACATTTTCGTAGAGGTGATGAACCGATGGGTCATAAAGAAATATTTAATCATGCACATTCTTCACTTAGTAGTGTTATTGAGCGCACTTTTAGGGCATGGAAAAAAAGTAGAGTATTTTACATGATATGCCAAGCTTTACTTATGATAAACAAGTGAAAATAGTTATTGCTACAATGCTCAACAAGATCGTGATTTTGATGAAAGTGAAAATTACTCAAGTGAAGAGATTAATGAAGAGATGGAAGACAATGCACATGAAGAAGATGGTCCAGGAAGACAAGAAATGGAGGTGTTAAGAAATACAATTGCACAAAGTTTAATGAATGCATCTACTTAGCATTTAGTTGCAAATTTGAATTGCCTTTAATACATTTTGTGTAATGTTTCCCGTTGACCATGGTGGGAGAATCTTTTGTGTAATATTTTGAACTCATTTGTATGATATTTAAGGGTTTAAGGCAATCTTTTATTTGGTCCAAGCAATATATAACCAAACAAATTACAAAAAACTAGAATTGCTTATATAATTTGTAGAATTAATGTACATATTGAGATAAAAGTGATGCATTAATAATTTGAACTAGTGTACAAGGACAGTACATGAAATTTTTTTAAATTTAGTATAGTTACATAATCAGAAAACAAAGTTATATATTTTAGTAGCATCTTTATTATCTATCTATGACCATTTTGGTAATTATACCCAATCAAAACACTTTTTACTTATAACTTACCAAAACTCAGAAATTTGCATTTGGTTCACACAACACTTTTAAAACAGTTTACCAAACACGTCAGCTGCTTCTTCTCACAGCAATATCAGAAGTGCTTCTTCTCACTGCTGTTTCCTTAGCTAGTTTGTTCTTTTTGTTGTTGGGCCTTTTTGGGCTCCTATTGTAACCAAAGAAAAAAAAATTGCCCCAAACCGGTAACAGTACCCTAAGGCCGAAAAGTCATATAGTATTCCCGCTCGTTCCAAAAATTTCAATTCCATTTGAAAATTGAAATCGGGTGAAGAGAGAGAAAGTGTGTGAAAAGCAAAGAAAGAAAGAGAAGCCCTGAATCGATCTGAGTGTGGTGGATGGCTCCGTCGTTTGAGTTTCCCCAAAGCCTGAGAGCATTGGAAGAGGACGGAGAAGACAACCGCCTCTACGCTCGGAACCCAGTCGACATCGCTTCTCTTCGTCCCTCCCCACTCGAAGAGTTCGTCAAAGGTACTCCAACCCAACCCGCCCTCTCTCACTTTTCCGCGTCAATTCTTCGTATGGTTTACATTTATGACCTCAATTGTTAATAGAGATTGATTTATTGTTGCTGAAACCCTAGAAAAAGGTAGAGCTTTGCTTTTGGTGGCCAAGGGATTAGGGGAATAAAAAAAAAAAAGCAGAAAATCATAGAACTAGAATAACTAAAGTTCAACATACTATTATAGATAGTAGTTTGTGTAATTTTTTTTCTTAGCTGAATTTTTATGGTTCTAACAAATTCTATCATTTTGGTTTTTGGGCAAATCTTCAATTTTTGAAAGGAAGGCAAAAATTATAGCAGGTATTGGCTTATTGAAGTTGGAGATTCACATTTGTTGCCCTGTATTAGGAGAAGTTATACATGAGCATGACCAAAATGCTCTTCTCATTTTTTTTTGCTGTTGTTATTTTAGCCCAAGAGGGAACATGATAGAGAATTTGCATGTTTTGATCCAATTTATGAGAAGATAAACAGTGATTTATGTAAAACAATTTGTGTTCATTTCAAAACGAGGAAAACACTGGACTTGATAGTCATCCTGACATATGCTGTTCCTGAATTTTTGGCATCATTTTTGGGTTGAAACAGGCATATCCTTTGATCTCTCCGACAAAGAGCTATTTTGTATAGAAGAGCAAGATGTGTTTGATAGTGTGTACTCACTGGTTCGGGGTTACAATGGTCTACCTGCAACTTGTAAAGTTAATCTTGTAGAAAGTCTTCGGTCCAATCTGAGTGTTCTCCTCCCAAATGTTGATTCACTCTCACGGTCTTCTCAAGGTCAGGATGATGCCACTCCGGTGCTGGATCGGGTCGCATCACATCGTAATGCTTTAAAAATCTACACATACTTTCTCTTTACTGTGGTTCTCAATGAGGAGGTTAACATCACTTCCAACAACAATATGAAGGTCTTTTCTTTCTCCCACCACCTCTCTTTCTCTTCCTGTATGTCTTTAACTTTTCTTTATTATATATTTCCTTCCTCCCACTTTTACCCATGTATGCTTGCTTGCAATGGTGCCACTGCTATTTTTTTTTCTCTATTTTCTTAGCTCCCACTTGAAAATGCTTATTTGCATTTATATGTGTAATGGCATTAAGTGTGGTACTACCACTTCTTTTGCTAGTTCCCTGAATCCCCTTTTGCTTGGATTAGGTGACAGCTAGTACCAGGAAGAAGCACCCTAAGAATTCATGGAACTGGGAACCACAAAGGGGCCGCATACTTAATCTGATTGCTAATTCACTGGAGATAAAGCTTGCATTGCTCTTTGGTCCAACAGGCCTAGAAGAAAATTATATTTCTTTTATTGCCAAGTAAGTTGGATAACTAATGCAATTTGATCAGGTTTATATATAGATCACTTTTCCTTTTTGTAAATGATTAATTAAATCTTCTGGGGATCTGCAGAAATGCATTTGCTTTGTTTGAAAATGCTACAGTACTAAAGGACTCTGATACAAAAGATGCTCTGTGTCGTATAATTGGGGCCTGTGCTACAAAATACCAGTATATGGCACAATCATGTGCGTCGATCATGCATCTAGTTCACAAATATGATTTTGTTGTTACTCACATTGCTGATGCGGTTGCTGGGGCTGAGAAGAAGTATGCAGATGGAAGCCTAGCTAATTCTCTTATCAGAGAGATTGGGAGGACAAATCCAAAGGACTACATCAAGGATACCGTTGGGGCTGAAAATGTTGGTCGTCTTTTGGTGGAACTTTCTGATCGGTTACCAAAGTTGATGTCTGTTAACATTGGCCTTCTTGTCCCACATTTTGGTGGGGAATCTTATAAAATAAGGAATGCTCTTGTTGGGGTCTTGGGAAAATTGGTTGCAAAGGCTTTTAAAGATGTTGAGGGTGAAGTGAATTCTAAATCTGTTCGTCTTCGAACCAAGCAAGCCATGTTGGAAATTTTGCTTGAGCGGTGTCGAGATGTATCAGCTTATACCCGGAGTCGGGTTCTCCAAATTTGGGCTGAACTATGCGAAGAACATTGTGTTTCAATTGGATTGTGGAATGAGCTGGCTGAAGTTGCTGCTGGGAGGTTAGAGGATAAGAGTGCAATGGTCAGAAAATCAGCATTAAATTTACTTATCATGATGTTGCAGCATAACCCATTTGGTCCACAGCTTCGAATAGCTTCATTTGAAGCAACCCTACAGCAGTACAAGAAGAAGCTGAAAGAGCTTGAACCAGATACTCCCTCAGAAAGTGATATGAACAGATTACCATCTTTCAGCAATACATTGGGGAATACCGAGGTTGATGATGTAACTGCAGGGTTGACCAAGGTGCAGCAGGATAGCTTACCTGATAGTTGCTTGCCTCAGATGGAAGAAGATCTAGTTCAGAAGGATGGGTGTGTCCCAGATGTTGGGAACTTAGAGCAGACTAGGGCTTTGGTAGCTTCACTTGAGGCTGGATTAAGGTTTTCAAAGTGTATATCTACCACAATCCCAACACTTGCTCAATTGATGGCATCATCTTCTGCAACTGACGTTGAGAACACAATAAATTTGTTAATGAGGTGCCGACAATTTCAAATTGATGCCTCAGAAGCATGTCTTCATAAGATGTTGCCACTGGTATGTTAAATTTTTGCTAATACCCTAGGAAATGATGGTTCATAATTTCAATTCCGGCAAGAACTTTTCTTCTCTGTTAAATCTTGAGCAACTATTCTGGATGTGATTGTTCTGCTGGTATATGCAATTTATAATGTCCTAAATGTGTCTTGGCTTTTGTAGGTATTTTCTCAGGACAAATCCATCTATGAAGCTGTGGAAAATGCCTTCATTACAATTTACATAAAGAAAAACCCCGTAGAAGCGGCCAAGAATCTTATAAATCTTGCCATAGAATCAAATATTGGAGATCTAGCTGCTCTTGAGTTTATAGTTGGTGCCTTGGTGTCCAAAGGCAACATATCCAATGCTGCGGTATGTTCCTTTTCAATTCTCGTAGTAATATTTTTCTCAAGTGATTACTTTTAATCTATGAAATTTAATTGAAAATATTTCCTTTGCATGCAAAAGATACAAATATTCTTGATCGTTTTCAGCTTTGAAAGTGACTGTACTATAGACATAAATAGTCACTTTACAGTGGAGGCACTTCTTCACTTCTGGATAAGAGAACAAGTGCACAAGGAAAAGAGAACATATGAAAATATACTCTCCTCTCTATACGATACTATACTGCATTGGGTGTAGTGGCTGGTTTCTGCTTTTTGTTTCTCCCTGTTGTGGACCACTATTGTTTCATTGACTGTGTAATCTAAACAACTTGTTTCTATCAAAAACAAGTTTTAAGTTGACACTTACTGTACAAACATCCTCACACACTAAATTAGTAATAAGGAAAGCTTGCAGAGCTAAATCATTTTTTAGTTCAATGAATTAGAAGCCATATCTTGCAAGTTTTGTTGGCTTAAAATAAGATGCCAAGCAAAATATTATATCCAATTCTAAGTACTTAAAATATAAAACTAGCTGACATTTCAAATGAAGTGTTTTTTATTTATTTATTTTAATTTTATAGAGAAAAGAGTTTTCCTTTCCCTGTTACGAAGTGGACTATCAGGATTGGTTGAGACACATTTCCCTGTACCCTTTAGTCCAGATAAGGGAGTATTGAGATGCATATAATAATTGAATCTGGGTGATTTCCACAGATAATGCAGGGAAAGAAAGAAAAAACATAATTATTCAAACCAAGAGGCAACCATGATATTGATTTTAGAATACGAGCTATGTTTCTTTTTGGTACATTTGGTGCCTCTGCTTAGTCAACTCAGTGCTGAATTCTCTTGTACTAGTGTTACAGTGTATAATAGTTGACAAATTCTGTCTCCCTTTGTCTAAAGAGTCAAATTTCTTATAAGGGCTTTGTTTTCGCAGATATCAGCGTTATGGGATTTCTTTTGCTTCAACATAAATGGAACTACTGCTATTCAAAGTTGTGGGGCACTGTCTATCCTTTGCATGGCAGCAAAATCATCCTCTGCAGTTCTTAGCTCTCATTTACAGGACATTATTGATATTGGGTTTGGCCGTTGGGCAAAAATAGAACCGTTGCTTGCTAGGACAGCATGCGTTGCTCTTCAGAGATTATCTGAAGATGATAGGAAAAAGTTGTTATCTAGTAATGGAAGCCGGGCTTTTGGTATTTTAGAAAGCTTAATTACTGGTTTTTGGCTTCCAGAAAACATATGGTATGCTGCTGCTGACAAAGCCATAGCTGCTATATATACAATTCATCCAACACCGGAAACTTTCGCTGCCAATCTAGTAAAGAAGTCCCTAAGATCTGTGTTTGATTGTAGTGGAGGTGAGGAGTTGCATAATGAAATTGGCAGTGGTAGTGCTGGAATACTTACAACTGTTCAAGTGGAAAGACTTGGTAGATATCTCTTTGTCGTAAGTCATGTTGCCATGAACCAGCTACTATATATCGAATCCTGCCTGCGGAAGGTTCAGAAACAGAAAGTTGGCAAAGAGAAGATGAATTATGATTTTCAGCATGCTAATGGTGCAATGCCAGCTGATACCTCAAAGGTAAGGTTGGATATTGTATACGCTATTCATTATTAAAATTGGGTACTGTTATCAGCAATTATTCAGTATCCTTTATCTATTTATCTTGCAGGAAATTGGTATAAATGCTGAGCTTGGCCTTACCGCCTCTGAAGATGCAATACTTGACACTCTCTCTGACAAAGCAGAAAAAGAGATAGTTTGTGGTGGTTCCACAGAGAAGAATTTGATTGGACATTGTGCACCCTTTCTGTCAAAACTTTGTAGAAATTTTAGTTTAATGCAAAAGGTAAGTCTGAAAGAAAAAATTATAGATTTGGTTAGTGTATATTGAACCGGAATTACTTTTGCTTCTGTATGAGATTTGTAGTATGATAGACAGTACATCCTCTATAGTTTATTCATTTGACATAGACAGATAGACCTTTCTCCAGATGTAAATATGAAATTACGTTTCTTTTAGTCCAAAACCTCATGACTGATGCCACGTATGTAGTTACAATATAGTATGTGTTATTTTCTTTACCTTAACCATTACAAAGTTACACCTTTAGTGCACTGTTTGTATGTGGCTTGTTAATGTAACAATTATTTTGTTGTGTATTACTAATTCATGAAACTGTCTGACTGGCTGCTGTGTAATTTCAGTATCCGGAACTACAAGTATCTGCAATGCTTGCTTTGTGTCGGTTTATGATTATTGATGCTTGT
Source organism: Rosa rugosa (assembly GCF_958449725.1). Taxonomy (NCBI): domain Eukaryota; kingdom Viridiplantae; phylum Streptophyta; class Magnoliopsida; order Rosales; family Rosaceae; genus Rosa; species Rosa rugosa. Next base: position 34,031,042 of record NC_084820.1, read on the forward strand.
TTCTGGTAAGATATCTCTCTCTCTCTCTCTGTGCGTGTGTCTGTGGGCGGGTGTGTATACATGTGAATACTGCATATTTTCTTAGAACAATCAAACATCAGCTCTGACATTTTACGTATAATTTCCAGTGACACAAATCTCCAGCTACTCTTCACAGTTGTGGAGAGTGCACCATCAGAAATTGTCCGTTCCAATTGCACTATTTGTCTTGGAGATTTGGCAGTTCGGTTCCCTAATTTGTTAGAACCATGGACAGAGAATATGTATTCCAGGCTACAGGATCCTTCAGTTTCTGTTAGGAAGAACGCTGTTTTGGTGCTATCACACCTCATACTAAACGACATGATGAAGGTTTGAGAGGCTTGGCAATGATTCTTGTTCTTTTTGTTTTGTTATGGTAAAGAGTTCTCATTCTGGCTATATCTTGATCAGGTCAAAGGTTACATAAATGAAATGGCCATAAGATTAGAAGATGAAGATGAGAGGATTTCAAATCTGGCTAAGCTATTTTTTAATGAGTTATCCAAAAAAGGTAAATTTTGATATCCATCGTTTATTCTGGTACCATCATTTTTCTTTTTGTATTATCAAGTTCTCTTCTAATGACTGAACTTTTTTTTTTTTTTTTTCACACCATTTAGGTAGCAATCCAATATATAACCTGCTTCCGGATATACTTGGGAAATTATCCAACCAGAATCTCAAGAGAGAATCTTTCTGCAACATCATGCAGTTTTTGATTGGTTCTATCAAGAAGGTATAATTGACAACTCAGTTCCATTTGCAAATTTCTGTTATCTACTATGATCTTATGGTACTTTTGAACTATTTTTCAGGACAAACAAATGGAATCTCTTGTTGAAAAACTTTGTAATAGATTCAGTGGAGTTACAGGTAAGATATCCTTTCATTCTTCCTTTCTTTTTCTTTTGAAGCTCTTTCTATTTTGTCGTATATCAACTTATAACAGTCATGCAACTTAAGGTGTAAAAATGTAAAGACACATCGATCCTTAGTTATCTTTTGTTGCAAGTGTTTAGATTGACAATTCTTCTCATCGAGTGCTCTTGGGTAGATAGTGACCTTTCTATTTTATTGCTCCATTTTTTTTTATTCCTCTATTTATAATAGACAAATGGAATTTCATCCGCTATTCTAGATATTGTATATCCCTCCTATTTTTGGTTTGGTAGCCATGTGAGAAAGTTGAAAGTTTTTCTTGGTGATCATCAGATTACACTGTTATAAGTTCCATCTTCATTTCTTTGTTGAAGCAATTTGTTGTATGCAACATCATGCATGGGATATAGAAGCTGCCAATCAGCCTCACCTGAAAATCATTATTTTCTAAATTTCAATCACATTTTCTTCATTCTCAGCAACTGTAAAGATTATTTTGTCCCTAACAAGATAAGTTAGTGTTGATGTTTTCCATTTTCATGAATAATTAAAATTAGTTTTTGCTGATGGGCTACTCATGGCTGCAGATATCAGACAATGGGAATATATTTCTTATTGTCTCTCTCAGCTGGCATTCACTGAAAAGGGAATGAAGAAGCTTATGGAGTCATTCAAGACATATGAACATGTCCTATCAGAGGATTCTGTGATGGACCATTTTAAGTCCATAATAAACAAGGTATGAATTATCTGCTCTTACTGCTGCTCTTGTCTGAATCAGGTAAGATGTATTTTCGTTTTTCTTACGCTAATCTCAAACAGGGCAAGAAGTTTGCAAAACCTGAACTTAAACTGTGCATTGAGGAGTTTGAGGATAAGCTGAATAAGTTCCACTTGGAAAAGAAAGAACAAGAAGTAACAGCAAGAAATGCCCAAATTCATCAACAGAAGATTGACAGCATGGAAGATTTTGTGGTTACTAGGAATGCTGGCGAGGCTAATATGGAATCAGATAATGATGAAGGTCAGTGTGATCAACTTGTGCTTAATCAAATTAATGTTTTTACCAATAGAATGTTGAGTTTATACAATCAATTTTCCATTAGCACAGAAATTGGAGGTCCTAGAGGCACAAACATGCAACTCTTAGGTTTAGATTATACTGTGGGTACTTTTAGTGAAATTTTGGTCAACTGTGTAAGGTTTGGAGTCTGAGGTCCATCTATACAGGGTCGTACACAGTTTAAAAAGATTTTTGTTTTTTTTTTTGTTTTTGTTACCATATTCTTTAATTGAAATATTTGATATAGCATGCATACTATTTGATGGAAGTCATTGATGTAGCATGTTGAACTGAACGCCAAAGGATGTGTCTTGTTGCTTCTTTGCACTAAAGTATTTGTTGCATGCATGTTTTGGTGTAGGAACAGATGGTGAAGTCATTGATCCATGTACCGAAGGGATGATCAAGTCTGTGAATGAAACGTCAAAATCCGGATGTGTTGAGTCGGAAGAACATTCTGTTGCTTCCAGTGAGTTGACAGAATCAGAACCAGATGATACTGAAATTCAGTCGCCAAATGTCATCTTGAGAGGTATAAGCACCATCTGACCTTTTTTTTTTTTTTGTAATATATATTTTATTGCTTATCTCCGCTAAGGTATTGATATGACAGGGGCCTCAAAAGCTGGATCTGAGAAAAGCAACATGAAAGATAAAAAAAGTCACGTCCCTGCATCATCAAGAAGAAACATCAGGTCAAAGCAAAGGTTAGATTTTTATTGTCCACTGTTTCTTAGCATGTGGATGGTGATGTGTCAGCTAATCAAAGCAGCATTCTTCTTTTGATAGCCACAAAACCTTCAGAAATGTGCTTTATATATAGTCCTTCTCTCCTAATAACCAACAAATAGCAAGTGCTTTTCGTTATGTGGTTCCTGATGCAATATTGTGGCACTCCCGAATGACCCTAATGCAACATGCACATAATCGAATCAACGAAGGAAACTTATGAAGATAAAAATCTTTCTACCATAAGCTAATTTGGTAATCTTACAATGAGAAAAGACCACACCACACAGATATGGATCATGAATGGACTCATATGAATTGGTAAAATGCATCAATTGGCCAGGGAAGGATACATTCTTCTACACAGCATTCTTTTCAATCCATGAGTGTATTGCTGGCTTGCCACCATCCAAATTATTGACTTAAAACTTGGATATTATTATTGGTCTGGTTAAAACTTTTTAATAATTCCTTATTAGCATTCAGGTAGTATTATAACAGGTTGATTTGTGTTTCTGATACAAGCGAGAAAATTAGTCTGTCTTATCTTATTTACGAAGTAAGATATTGCAAACGGCTTCTTATTTTTTACTTTCTAAAAGTTAAACATACATTTTTATGGGTTGGTGTTGCTCCTTTTGCTATAGGATTGTTCTATATGGGATTTAATTACGATCATGCTTTTGCAGTAGGCAGTGTTTTCATCGACTGGCTTAAACCTAACTTGCATTTATTTTTATGCAGGTAGAATGAGTCAAAGTGGTTCAGATTAGTCATCTCCGAGTAGGAATCTCATGTTGCAATCGAGCTGCTTTAAGTGTTTGTAATATATGGCGTCATCAGCATAACAATTTAAGGAGCCAAATATCGTATTGGTGTTAGACATGACTTTTGTATGACCCAACTTTGCTTGTATTCCTGTATATATAAACAGCTGCGATCGTGGAGTCACATAATATCGTTTTCTACTACATAAGAAGATACTATCTACAATGAAGAGTACAGAGTTTGTTTTCATACCTAACTAAATGAAAGCTGCCATTAGTTTTGGTTACGTAGGGGCCAGACACCTAGAACAAACAACTAAAAAAAACTTGGGACTCGTTACGTTTATGGAAATTGCAGGATTCAGACATTGGGAGAGGAAAGCAATAATCATCACAAAGACATTATTTTGCCACAAAAGCATATCGCCTCGCCACAAAGGTAGGAACGGGATGTCTAGAGAGGTCTGCCCACCAGAGATGATCTATCACCTAATGATAAGGGGAGGCGATGATTAGAGGGAAATGTCGACTAGTCAACTAATGCAATTTAGAGGACCTATTAACTAGAAGATGTATTGGAGGGTACCATTGACCGTATGATTGAAAAATGAGGTAGAGAGCTGTCAAATTGTAGAACTCTTGCCTAGACTTGAAAGTTTAGGTATATTTTGGACACTGATTTTATTTAGACAAGCGTTTTTGTTGTTGAAGACAGGCAAAGGCTCCTATTAGGTTGGACAAGTATTAAGCATGTAACGTTTTGATGTAAATTTTTTCACTAGATATTAAAGTCAATCTTAAAGTCAATGCAATTGAAACTAAACGAAACCAAACCAAAATGTTGGTTCTTCAAATTTTAACCTATTTCGGCTTTGAAAAAGAAGAATGCGGTGCCATTAATTCGGTTTGTGGTTAGTGCCAAAAAAACCAAACCGATGAAACCGAGTCCACCTGAACGTAACGTACATGAGTACTAATTCGTGCGAATATCAAAATTTGTGAATCCAAAAAAGTAAAAGTAAAAGGAAAAGAAAATTTAAAATATCAACCAATTTATGGTATTAAATCAAGAAGATAATTAGATCCCTGAACTCTAAAAGAGGCTGCATAGGATGCTAAAACCAATTGTCAAGTGGTTGGCAAAAAACCCATGCGCTACTAGTTGTCAGGTTTCATTGGGAAGAACTGAAAGATGCGATTGCATCCATTTCCTGCTGCAAAAGAAGTGCATCAACAAACACATCCAGATTCTCTCCCTGCATCACATCACTTATTGCATGATGAGTAATGCCAACACGATGATCAGTTACACGACCTTGAGGAAAGTTGTATGTACGAATGCGTTCAGATCGATCCCCACTACCAATCTGTTTAGGGTAACAAGCTCCAATATCAATCAGGGCCAGAAAACAAATCTATCAAATCAAAATTTTCACATATCAGTCATACCTGCTCTAATCGAAGTTTTGACCGATTGTTCTGTAGTCTAGACCTTTCCATCTCATATAGCTTTGCACACAGTACTTTAAGTGCCTTGGCCTTGTTCTACACAGGAACCACAAAAACAAGAAAAACAGAACTTAGAAACAAACATGACGGTATCGAGCCTGCAAATTACTAATGACTGCATGCTTCAGAGGTCTACGATCATGACAGAACAATAAACATACAATAAGGAGAATGAGAGTCTATTAGTCTAATAGCCATGTCAACTTTGCACGTGTCAACTCTCAAATTTCTGAAGGTCAAGTGGGGCTAAGTTGAATTTCAATCGACAAGAACAGAGAAATGACCCACTGACTGAATTCATCCTCTAATATTTCATAAATCAGCAAACATTAATTGGGGAATGGCAGATGTCAGTAAATTGTTATTGGCACTCCAGAAAATGTATTTGCTTTTATTATCTCAATTTCTAAAATCACCGTCTTAGAGAGTGGGTGACAATTTTGGAGTGCTAGTAACAGCCAGCTAAATAAAAGATATCATTGCTTTATCATATATCGAGGAATTTAAATTCTGGATTCTATTGCAACCTTTCAAGTTTGTCACTTGACCTCTGAATTATATGCCCTGAAACTTTGAGTTTACCTTGATGAAATTAAAAACGATTAGACAAAATTTTAAAACCCAATTCCCAAGTTCCAACCAGTCACAGCAGAAATAGGAGCACCCCTTCTCGTCCACTTTGTCTCTCCATTCCTCCCTTCTGTTTCTCTCTTTCTCCCTTCAATAATCTGACATGACCCAATTCCACCAGTCTTGGTAGACATGGTAGCCATGCCTTCCCCATCTTGCTGGTAAACCATGGCAGCGACCATCTGCTCTCGGTCTTTCTTCATTTCTCCCTAATATGGCATAACCATAACGTCGAGTGGCACTGCCATCTCACGATCTCCATATTCAGATTTGAAATTAAACTACATCTTATTCAAATGTGATACCACACTGCTATCTCCACATGAAGCTTCCTAAATTCCTTAAATACTAAAAGCTTAAGTAATTAACAGGCATAAAAAATTAGAACATGCACAATTGTTGCGGACAGTGGAAATCCCAAATCATAAATTGGAGAAAGAGTTTAGTGGTTGCCATAGTTTCCAGTGACATAGTGTAAAGTCTAAGAGGAAGCTGATCAAGGTTGTTGCTGGCAGTCATGTGGATTGGTTAGAATTTTCAAGAAAATGAGGTTAGAATTTCAATATGTCAATCTTGATGCTTCTTCATGCCTTCATTCCACATAGAATTTTAGCATATCGGCTGGAGTAAAATTTTAATGTCAAATTTTCCTAGTCAGCTTCAAATCCTAGGTCGAATATCAGCTCTAGATGCTCCTAGAAAACAAAGGCTCATTGCTGATCAAAACCATGATGCAGTGATAAAATATAAAGAACTATCATGTAGAGTGTAGCACTTGTCCCTGGACTTGTGCTCTAGTTACTATGGTTTCTTTTCATTTTCTGCTGGTGTCTATATCTTCTTCTACAGGTTTCTGTTCATCTAGGTCTCAAAGATCCACTTCCTCTTCCTTTCATAAAAGATTCAGTTTTCTCTTAGTTATCTAAAAATTTTAAATATACAAACGATTCAGTATATAACACCACTGACCCCAATACTCCCATTTGAAACATCATATCTCTGCACCTGTCCAGTCAATCTGAAATTTGTGCATCACCAGATGGATGAACTTCTGGAGCACACAACAAGGACACCCTCATCCTTTCTGAAGATCTTTCAACAAAAGTATCATACTCATCCTTCAAAATCTCTAGAATCTCTCCCCATAAAATTGGACATTTGTGCATCAAGACCCTCATCATTAGAAATCAGAGCAAGAAGAAATCTCGTAATCTTTTGCCTCTTCAGATCAGCCTAAAACCCACGCACTTCTTTTATACGAGCACCTGCACTAGCTTGTTCCTTCTTTTTTTTTTGGCCGAGTGATCTAACATTATGATCTAGTGATTATAACTGAAAAAATTGCTCTAAGTGCAAGTCTGGTTATTAATTTTTAATGGAATATGAATGAAGTTGGCATTTCAGAACTGTGGTACCCCTCTTGTAAAGTTCACACCATCGCTACTAAGAAATTAGTTCAGGGACTTGTTTGTACCTCAGGCATAAGTTCGAGGACTAATGCTACAATTTAGGCTCCATTTGTAATTACTTCTATAGGAGTGCTTTTGTTACATAGCGCCATTGGAAGTGGTTTTGTTAGAAACAGATAAAGTTTTTTATAAAATTTCAAGTGTTTTTCATAAAAGCACTTGAAGTGCTTCTTTTAGGAAGCACATGCTAAGTGCTTCTTTAAAAACCACCAAAAAGTGGTTCTATTAACTCAAAAGCACTTCTAACTCTTTTCACCAAACGCCACCAAAACCACTTTTGCTAATTTTAGAAGCAATCCCAAACAGAACCTTACTATAGTAGCATGTAATAGTTAAGGACAGCGACTGCTGTTGTATATAAGTATTCGCAACATCATCAACCACAAAATATATAAGAGATGGTAGTTAATGATCCTAAGATTTAGCACACCAAAACTGCAATTACTACAAAAGGTTAGATATCATACCATATGTTGGGATCGTTCATCTTGTATGGCTATGGTCATCCCAGTTGGAATATGAGTTATTCTAACCGCACTGTTTGTAGTATTTGCATGCTGACCCCCAGAACCACCAGATCTATAGGTATCAATTTTCAAATCTTCGTTCCTCAGGTGGACATCTACCTGCACCAGCCCAAATACATGTGTGATGTCCAACAGCCTGAAGTCGAAGGAACATTTCTCCGAAAGAGGCATGCTATGCCCAGAAATTTGTAACAAGATCATAATATGCCAATTTAATTCACGATTTAAAGAGTATCACCTGATCAGCTTGGGGGAGGATAGCAACAGAAACAGCACTAGTATGAATGCGTCCAGACTTCTCTGTCACGGGAACTCGCTACCAAAAGAAAAGTCAGTAACTTCTCCGACAGTTATAAATAATCAATGAACAGGTGAGAAAGAAACCTGTACTCTGTGAATACCACTCTCAAATTTAAGTTTCCCATAAACATCAGCCCCTGAGATTGCCGCACTTGCTTCCTGGAAAGAGTAATAATTACAAGTGTGTCAGAAGTGGTGAATCCTAAACTCATTAGCTCTTAAGCACCTGACGTAGATTGTATCTATTACTATGTAATTCAGTTAGTGCACACCTTATATCCTTTAAGATCAGACTCGGTAATATCCAACACTTCAAACATCCAGCCTTTATTGTGAGAGAATCTCTCATACCTGTAGTTAATTGTTATCAAGAAAAGGTGAGTCTGAAAAGAGAAAGCATATACGGATTTTAATCAAGCACTTACATTTTAAATATGTCCATTGCAAACAAAGAAGCCTCCTCCCCACCAGTTCCTAATTAAAGCTATAATTTGTCAAACACTAGGAAATAAGAAAGCAAAAGAAACAATATACAAAAGTGTCGGTATAATAAATATTGGGGTCTATGAGACTTGATACCTGCTCTAACCTCCAATATGCAATCCCTCTCATCGGCATCATCCTTGGGGAGCAGAGTCTTGAGCAACAGGTTGTGCAGTCTTTTCTCTTCGTTGATGGCCTGATCCAACTCAGTGGTCACCATATCAAGCATGTCTTTATCTTGAGCAGATTCAGCCATGAGTGACCTCAACCCATCAATCTCCTGGCAGGGCAGCAAACACAGGATTTAATTTGGTTTGTATCGAGTCCAGTTTTTTACTAAACCTTTACTTGTAATTACTAATTCCAATACCTTGTGTATGGCTCTTAACTGATTTATAAGGTCCATGGATGAGCTAATTTTGCGAAGCTCCTTATTCGCCCTTGCATACTCTTCTGCCGTGGCATCCGGCTGACTTCATCCAACCAACAGGTCCAACACCATTTCAGTTCCAAGTCTTGTTTTTTTACATACATTAAACTTTGTTTTATTTTATTTTTAAGCAATTCAGCAAGCAAGCACATAGAGTCATAAACATAAGGAACCTGGTTTATGATACTGAGGAGACAAGCATTCCTTTGTTCGATAAGCGATAGCCTTTGCTCCATGATCTTAACAAGCTTTGGCGATAACTGAGGTTGCAACTCTGCTCGTTTTTATTTGCATAACCCCGAAAATCAGAAAATAAAATAACAGACAAAAATAAAAAGCCCTTCAAGGAAGAAGATGGTAATAAAGAACCTGTTGAGTAAGAACGAAGAAATGGAAGAGGGTGAGGAAAGGCTGGTGGCAGTTGCTTAATTTGTTTCATCGCCTGCAGCAAACTACGCCGCAGCTGACTTGTCATTCTAACACTCGCACTCTCACAAGTCGGATCCCTTCTGTTTTGCAAAACCCAAATTCGATCAAGTGTGAGACTGCGACCGAAACAAGTAGTGTTTCCAAGGATTTAGAACTTAACGTTAAACTAGCCGAGAGAAGAGGAGAAAAATACCTTTAGGATTAGGATTGGAAAGCAACAACAAGCCCTCCGATATTTGATGCCCAACGTCTAACTGGGACTTGCAGTAGCGAGTGACGGACTGTATGGAGAGGAAGAACCCAACAAAGACGGGGCTGCCTGGGTGGGGGACCGAAAATTTAGAATTTTTTTTTCTCTTTCTTTCTTGGGGATGATATACAGTAGGAGTGATTTTAAATACACCCTCCCTAATACCTAAGGAGAAATTATACAAAAGGTCAAAATGGAATTATCAATGATAAAAATGTCACATATTCTGTCGCTGGATAAAATTAATAATATTAATTTAGTAGTTAGGAATTTAGAGTTAATTACATATAAGTGCATCTTTGAATGTTTTTTTAGCCATAAGGTCACTAACTAATTTTTTTCTCTTATAAGGCCACTAGATTAAAATTTTGGATATAAAAACTAATATATTTACATAAATGCCATTAGAGTAAAAAGTCAACACCAGTCTCTCTCTCCTCTCTGGCAAGGTCTTCGGTCAACTCCGGCCGACCTCTGGTGATAGGAGCACAAAGTGTGACGATATTAATGAGTATATGCCCCATTTTAGCCTTGTTTCTCCCTTAGTTTCATGTTTTGAGTCATTAAGTCGTTTTCAGAGTCTTGTAGAGTATTTGGCGTGAAATAGGCGGAAAAAGCAAAATTTATGAAAAATCATAGCTGGATCAGGATTCCTCACTGTCAACGTTTTTGTGGTCTTTACATTTTAATTCTCTTTATTTTCTCTAAAAAAAAATTCTGATATTCTCCTCCTTGTTGTAGGAAACCTTGCCTGGTGGGACTCTTGGAAACAACAACGATGGAATCAGAAAATAAAATACTTAAGACGTTTGACCAAGCAATGAAGAAAGGAAATAAATAAGAGAAAGACGTTTCAGTTGGGAAATAAATAAGAGAAAGATGTTTCAGTTGGGAAATTAAAGGACCCAATTATGAGAGGAATTAAGGTCATAAAGGAGACGTTTCAATTGGGAAATTAAAAGAATTATGATGCAATCTCATCCGTCCAAATGATGAAGGGCATGATCGACAAAAGCCAACCAATGCTCCCCTATAAATAGGCAACATCCAGACTAGAATTGGTATCACTTCCTGGCCAAAAACTATTCCAAGACTCTGCCCAATTCACTCCTCAAACTTCCATCACATACAAGACCATGACCACCATCCATCCATCAATCCACGAAGTTCTTAGGCGTTGAGTCAAGGACGGTCCACCACCGTAGCAGAGACGAGTTTATCACCTTGTTGCTAAGCCGCTGAGGAAAGCTTCAAAGTGTAACCTATGACTCTACTTACAATTTTTGTTTCGGTTTTGTGTGTTTGGATTTGTGAGTTGTGTAATTGGAGACATGAAATTTTCAGAATACTTTTTATTAATATTTTTGAGATTTTCAGTTTATTATTGAGATGATTTCAAGAATTCTTTTATGATGCATGTTACAATCTTGTGCCCTTTTACGTGTTTAGGTAATTTTCAGAGTTAGGTTAATAAGTTTGCATGCTAAAATAACGCTAAGTGTTCTTGTGTGTTTGCTTAATTTGCCAAGACTGATTGTTATTTGTTAAGACGCTAAGTTAAACAAGTAGCAATTAGTTCTAAAAAGTGGTAAAAACCATGTTCAATGGTTAAACGATTTTGGAAATTACGTGTTAAATTCTATGTGTAATGGTTAATTTGCATGTGTGAGTTGATTTGAGGGTTAGATAATACTACTAGTTAAGAGAATTACGCTAAGTGTTTTTGAAAATTAGTAGTATTGGGCTTGGTAAGGACTTTTCTGATCCAAGACCACATTAGAACGAATTAGATAAATTGATTGATCCGCTAAGGCTTTTCATTTGGGCTCTTATCTAGGCATTTAAGATGGGCACATTTTTGTAGCATGTTGAAATTGATTTTCTGTTTTTACACTTAGTAATTTCCGAGTGGTATTGGTCTAGGTTAGGGAAGTCGATCATTGTATATAGTTTTATTTGTTTCGTTGTTATTTTAAGTAGATTAGGAACCAAATCTCAAAACCCCCATTTTATTCTTTTATTTGTTAATTGACCTTTTTGTGCAGGTGTACCATACAATCCCCGGACTGAACGATCCTTGCTTGTGCTATACTAACCTCGATATTTTTGCAGGGTTAAATTGTGAGGCTATTTCAGCTGTATCAATTTTTGGTGCTGTTGCCGGGGATTGTTAAAATCCCTAACGCTTAAAGTGTCATCGATTTTGTTGTTTGTATAGAATGCATGCTAAATTTTTGTACTACACTTGTGGAATGGTGACAAATTGCGATTTCTGTTAGGCCAAGCTATAATTGTGATTTAGTTTAAGTTTTATGAGTGTTACGAAATTAAGCATGTCTTTTATAATTGTTGTACAATATGTAGAAGTTGTTTTTTTTAAGCATGTTGTAAATTGTACGTGTTTCACTTAGATTAAGCATGTTGTAAATTGTAATGTGTTTCACTTAGATTAATATACTTAGTTTGTTATGAATTTAGTTAAAGACTTAATTGTTGTAAGTGTGTAAAATCGTATGAATAGACAAAGGCCCTTTTGTTAATATTGGCCTTAACCCTTCATTAGTACCTTGCTAAGGTCTCTTGAGGTTGAGGGCGGCTTTTATTAGCACTTGGAGAACGGTCTAACACATAAGTTAATTTCCCAGCTGAGTAAGGGGCATACGGATGGTGTCTTAGATTGGGACCCTGGGTGATGGGTTCAATTGGATCTCAGAGATACTATAGAATGAGCCTAAACCACTATGTGGGAGTAGCCGATAGGGGCCTAAACCTCAATGACGGAGTAGCCTCCGTAGTATCACCAAAATGAGTCCTCCCTCTCACTTACCTCTTAATCTGGCCATCCAGCCTTCTGAAACAAAGGAAAGAGACTTATGTCTAGGCGACTATCCCTATATCGTATCTCACCAATAGTAGTGGTTTCTATTGGGGTCGACTTATAACTTGGAATCAATTGAGATATTAACTATGTTTATAACAAACTCAAAAAAAAAAAAATGTTGTGTGACATGCTTAAGGTATATTGGATTAAACATGACTTTGTCGAGGGTAGTTGTTCTATAGTCCCATTGCACAACGGGGTCCTCTGTTCCAGTACCTAAGTATGTAAATGTAAAAGTAACTTAGAAAGTTAAGGAAAGGCATAGTGTTTGTATTCCGAACCTTGTATATGTTACTAACACTTGACCCAGGATGTGTGAACAAGGAGAAGAGTCCAGGCTGAAGGACTATAAATATTAAGCGCTGCATGGGAGGCAACCCATTTCAACCGAAGCTGTGGAGAAGCCATCAATGAGAGTTTGACATTTCTATCCCTTCACTTGCTTAGGTTGAATTGTACTTGTGTCTTTATTTGTTTGTTTATTTTCCCATTCCCTTATTTTCGTAGGCCCCCATATTTAGGGTCTATATACCATATTGTTTTGCCTACATTGAGGACAATTAGATTCTAAGTGTGGGGTGGGTTTACACATTTATTTTAGTTTTTTTTTTAAAAAATTAGAAAACAATTAAAAAATTTCATTGGTTTTATAGAGTCTTTTTGTTTGTTTGAGTCTTAGGATGCCCCTAACGTCTAGGATGAACATGCCTCTGGATTCATGGCTGAAGGTTTTCGCAATCGAAATAGGACTTAATTGAATTCTGTGGTTAATCGACATTGTGATACTTGTATGAAGATTTGAGATAGGATTGTAACTTGGTTCATTAAGCATGTTAGGATTAAGTGATAGGAGCATTTTAAAGTGGTATTTTAATAGTTAATTCCTCACATTTTGCTTAGTTAATTCCTTAACGAATCGATTTTTAACTCAATTTCTATTTTCTTAGGTACATTGGAGTAAATGATGGTGAAATGAGCATTAGGTCCACACTTACCTATAAATGGTGGAGAAAAATGGAAATGTACTAAAATGTCAATTTTACACATTTTCCTACTCCGGCTAGGAAAAACCAAGCCAAGCAAGGAAGAAGGAGCGGCCGCCGGACCAAATGAACTTCAAATGAGCTGAAACTTTCCAGATCCATTCTACACATCCTAAGGATCATTTCTTATGAAGAGTGCCAGAGCTATAATTGAGTGGAAGGCCTTCAAACAATCAGCCCAATTTTCTACAGAAGCAAAACTGGAAAACTGGACCTGTAAGAGGTCCAGCAGCATTTTCGGCCCAACCACATGGAATAAAAATCTGAAATTTTACCAGGGTGATCTACACTCATAATGGAACATTTTTTATGAAGAGGTCATAGTGAAATTGGGAATGCTTGTTGGAGAAATAATTGAAGGAATAAAGGGGCAGAAACTGATCTAAAAAACAGCTCAACATCACATGTTCATGTTTCCTACCCACATGAAGAAAGCTAGATGCTTTTCTCTTTTTCCTTGGATATATTTTTCTGCTCCAATAGATCATCATCACTTCCATACTTCTACACCTTCATGCCTTGCTTTCATTTCATCATTACTCCATCTTTTCCATATTTTACAAACCACTTTCATTATTTTTCTTCCATTTATCATTTCACTCTTCTTTTTCTTCCCTATATAAACACCTTCTCCTCTCACTCTAAACACATTCCTTCATCCATTAATCCATCTTCTTTGTCTCTCCATTTCCTTTCCATTTTCCTTTCCATCCTCTAGTTTCAAGTTTAGTCATCTCCATGAGTTCAAGCAAGGCCAAAGAAGAAGAAGAGAAGCCGTGAGCACTTCCATCCATAGCCATCCTTGAAGCTTGCTTTCGAGTTTCAAGAATCCACAACGTGAATCATCCATCTCATCTTCACCCACGGTGTAATCCAATTCTCCTTTGTAACCTTTGCTTTGAATTTCGTTGGTTATGAACTAGTTGACATATATGTTTGAACAAAGTATTATTTCTGGAATTTTTATGATTAATTGAGAATTTTCAGATTCATATATTGCGATTCATTGTTGCTTTTGTGTGAGTGTTTGATTAAATTTGCATGATAGATATCTTTTGTATTTTAATCTTAAATGGTTCGAAACTTTTAGGGTTTTTATATGATTGGTGCTACAAATTTAAGAACATGAATCAACTTTTTGGTTTTGTGTTCTTAAATCGAAAAGTAGTAAAGGTTTTGTGCAAAAAATCGGATTTAATCAAAGAGAATTGCAATTAGGTGGACTTTTTCATACTAAGTTGCACACTTGAGTTGATAGCCTTTCTAGATGCTTATTGCGTTGAACATGTTATGATTGACTAGCTTTCTAGGGCTTGAATGCATGTTTGATAGGATTAGTCTTTGTGCTTTCACTTAGATTAATTAGCATTGAAAAGTAAAATATGGGAAATTGTTTGCTTTTAACGTTTCACATGATCAACTCCTCTTGCATGACTTTGATGAACAATGTTAGAGTTTGAATCGATTTTAATCATGATTTTCGGTTTTGATCTTTGTTTTCTCATTCCATTCGTTTACTTATGTTTTATTTATTTTCTTAACTTAGTTTTTTTTTCGAAAACCAAAACCAAAAAAAACTCCCCTTTGAATTCGTAAATAGTGATGTATATGTGTGAATATTATACTTTGTTTTAATTTTAATTGTTTAATTGTTTGACAATGACAGGTGTACCCTCAATCCCCGGAATAGAACGATCCCTATTTGCTTATACTACTAACGATGTTTTCAGGGTTAAATTATGCGCTTGCTTTGAGCGTATCAATTTTTGGCGCCGTTGCCGGGGATTGAAAAATCACTTGTTTTTGTTTATAATTGTTGTATATAAACTGTTTGATACTTAGTTTAAATTAACTAGGTTGTTTTTTTTTTTATTGTTGAATACGAGTTTAATTGTGAGTTGTAAATTAAAGAAGGAATAGGTGAAGTCGTGTTTATTAATATTGGCCTAAACCCCTTATTGGTACCTAGTTCAGGTCCCTTAAGGTTGAGGGCGGCCTTTATTAACATTCATTGAACTGTCTAACACACTTAGGACCTTTTACATCCTAGTAAGAATATCCTATGTGAGATGGTGTCTAGGAAGGGGATAACGTTCATGACGGGTTTTTGAATCCAGAAGTGCTTATAAATGGGCTTAGCTCATGCCAAAATGGATTTTTCCTCTCGTGTTCACCCTCCCCTACCTGGCCATTTCAGTAAGGTTGCCCAACGGATGTAGGAGGGACTTTGTGTCTAGACGACTATACTTGGGCCGCACGTCCACTTGATTTACCGCTTGGAATTTGATTCGATTTCAATAATGTTTATAACAAAAGAAATACTTGTGAATACTCTATACGTGTAAATTATTTTGTTGTTCCACACTTTATACTTGTATAAATACTTTTCACGTTTTATACTCACTTGTGTACTTAACTTGTGTCTTATGTACAATATAGTTGTTAAATTACTTGTAGTTTGTAATTCATAGTTACTTGTTTATATATTTTTGTATTTCTTTGTTAATTATAGTTACTAACTTTATTTAATGTAGGTACCGTCTGGCTGCAAGACGTAAAATACAAGCGCTGCTTGGGAGGCAACCCAATTCAGAATATAATCAGATTTGCTTTCTCTTCCCCTTTTACTCCTCCATTTTCTTTTTGTTTTAGTAGTTATTTTCGTAAATTCCATCCTTATATGCTTACTTATTTCATTGCATGCTTTTAATTGATTACATTGAGGATAATGCAATATTTAAGTGTGGGGGAAGGGATTTATATTTTTGTCTTTCATTTTGAATCCTATAAATATTTTTGTCTTTCATTTTGTGTCCTATAAATATTTTTGAGTCCTATATTTTTTAATAATAATAAAAAAAAAATAAAAAAAAATAAAAATAAAATAAAATGCATTCATTCAGTCTTATTAAATTCAGCTTTTTACAAAAAAAAAAAAATAATAATAATAATAAAAAAAAAAAATTTTAAAAGAAAATAATAATAATAAAAAAAAAAAAATAAAAAATAAAAATGCATTCATTCAGTCTTATTAATTTCAGCTATTTACAAAAAAAAAAAAAAAAAAAAATAATAATAATAATAATAAAAAAAAATAATAATAATAATAATAATAATACTCTATACTAAGCCATGTCTGCATCTCTGTAGGAGTTGAGGCTGAGCTCAAGGGAAATGTGAGAGCCACCGCCATAACCGCTACCTCCCTCGGAAGTAGTCTTCATGATGCCCAAGATGTCCTCACCATGCATGGGGAACAATGGAAGAGTTTCAATCTCCTGGTGATCTCCTCCTCGTTGTTGCAGGGATGTTTGTCCTCCTGTTGTGCCAAAAGAGTTGTACTGGTATTAGTGTTGAAGTGTGAGGAAGAATATGAAACAAAATTTAAATCAAGAAATCCTTCATTACCAGTAGAATCGGTGGAACCAAAGTTGAGATTAATGGATCTACCATCATCAGTAGAACTAGTGGACCCAAAATTGATGTCAATGGATCCACCAGCTGGCCCAAAATTGATGTCGATGGATCCACCAGCACCAGTAGAACCAGTGGACCCAAAATTGAGATCAATGGATCCACCAGTACCAGGAGAACTAGTTCCCA
Source organism: Rosa rugosa (assembly GCF_958449725.1). NCBI lineage: Eukaryota > Viridiplantae > Streptophyta > Magnoliopsida > Rosales > Rosaceae > Rosa > Rosa rugosa. The sequence continues at coordinate 34,048,055 of NC_084820.1, forward strand.
TGGGCACTTGAGCAGCCTGATTGCACCTCTTCATCTGCTTCTCTCGAGCCCTGACATTCTGGAACCAAAAATAAATGTTCTTGCCCTCAACATGTCCATACTGGTTCAGCTGGAGACAGATCTCGTGAATATGCTCTGTAGTTGGGCGCTTAACTCCCTTGTCGTAGTAAAGATCCTTGAGGATCCTTATTTGATCTGGAGTAGGAACCCACCTGGCACGGCTTCGCCAGAAATCTGTGTTGGCACTACTCCCGGCTGCTTGGTTGTTTCCTCCATCCTCGATTTGTTGCTGGGTTTGTAGCTCCATCAGTTGCAGAGTTCGTGGTTCCATGGTGATGGGTTGAGGGGATGTGAAGATCGAAGAGTAAAGTTGTCGAGTGTTTGAAGGAGTTGTTGTTAAAGGGATTAAGGATGATGATGGTGTGTTGGAGATCTGAAAGTTCAGAGGAAAGATGGGATTGAATCAACTAGATGGGAGAGAAGATCAGAAGAGAAGGATTGAATCGAAGAAGAAATATTTTGAGTTTTGAAAGAAGAGGAAAGCTGAAGAGTTGGGAGAGAGGGGCTGGAACTCAGGAGAGATTTTCGTTCCTTTGGAGTGAACAGTTGCGCCCTCAGAATGCACCTATTTATAGAGCGAGGTGAGCAGATCTCCACCGTTGGATGGACGATTCCTGTGATTCATTCTACGCGTTGGATTAAAGTCGCCCTGAAACCCGGAAAAGTTGTTGGCGCGTGGAGAGCGTGTAAGGGGACCGAGGGAATCTCGAGGCGCTGTGGCAGACAGCTGTAGCCGAAAGCAGATTTGACTGCCGTAAATCACGGAAGGGATAAGCCGTGACACAAGTGGGCCGTACTTGGGCCTGTCTCGGATCAAGGCATCACTGTAGCTGTGGGTGGAGGCCTGATGGGCCGAGTTTCAGAAACAGTTTTGGACATGATGGGCCGAGTTTCTGAAACAGTTTTGGATGAGTTGGGCTGGGTTTCTGCAACAGTCTTGGATGTTTTGTGCCGAATTGTTGAAACAGTTGAAACAGTTGGTTTAAATAAAAGGATTGGTATGGATAATAACGTGAGCAGCCGTGCTCGAGTGGTTGAGTGTAAAGTTCGTGTACAAGAGGTCTGAGGTTCGAACCTCGCCTCTCGTTTATTTTTATTATGTTCGTTTATGACATAATAAGTATAAAATTTGTACACATTATATTAAGCACAGCTTGTGCTCCAGTGGTTGGGGACAAAGGTTTCGTGTAGCAGGTTAAGGTTTCGAACCTTGCCTCCCCCGTTTTTTTTATTTATGTCACTCCATCAGAACCCTCCTCCGAAGGCTGAAACCAGCAAGAAGGCTGCCACTCGCCCGCATACCGCTCCTCCAAAGGAGTAAATGGAGGTACAAGTCTAGGCTGAAAGACTTTAAACATTAAGCGCTGCATGGGAGGCAACCCATTTCAACCGTAGCTGTGGAGGAGCCATCAACGCAGATTTGCTCTCTTAAACTCTATCTCCTCTATTACTATTTTCTGATTGTATCTTTGTTATTTGCGTTTTTAGTTTTTGTTTTTAGGTTTTCTTGAGTTAATCATTCCATTCACATGATAATTGTTCATTGCATGCTCTAACTTGTTTAACATTGAGGACAATGTATGATTTAAGTGTGGGGGGAAGGATTAATGCTTGTAGTTAGTTTTTGTCATAAAAAGAAAACAAAACAAAAAAATCGAAAAATGTCAGAAAAATAAAAAATTTCGTTGCTTTTGTTTTTGTTTTGAGTCTTAGGATGCCTTTCAACTGTCTGGGATGATTCTATATCTCTGAAATCATGACTAAAAGAGGATCACAACATTGAGATGATTTTAAACATGGTATTCTTTGGTTAATTGAGATATATGAAAAATGTGTGCCTTGTAGTGGATATGGATTGCATGACCTTGGTACAGAATATGAGCATGTTAAGATGAGTTGTGATTCATAAAGCCATGTGAGATAATTGAACCATGTCCCTTTTTCTTGGAGTGAAATGAAAAATATATTCTTAATTTCTTGGCGATGTTTTGATGATCTCATTATTCTTTCATCTTGATTGACTGCTTGCCATAGATTAAGTTTAATTGACTAGAGAATGCTAGAATTCGCTCTTGTGCTTGTTGAGACGTGATATCAATACATGGCCCTGATTCTGGAAGGGATAGAGGTTCTCTAGGAATTACCACCATTGCCAAATAAACTTGTGTCCCCATTTGTGCCCGTCGTGGGACCCCCCTAGATAAGCCCCTTTGAGCCTACATTAAGCCTTTTCGTTCATCACCCTTAAAATCCTTAACCATGAAGCTTAGTATAGTTACAACCCTACCCTTTGTTCTAAGGACTTAGTGGAGCTATCTTTTGAGACATACTACATGGGTTTGGTGCTAAGGATGAAGATTGAGAAGAGGTGAAAGTTCAAGTGTGGGGATAGACTTGTCCATAAAGAAAAAGATATGTTGAAGCCGTGAAAAATGAAAAGAAAAGAGAAAAATTGTGTACGGCTAAAAAGAAAAAGAAAGAAAAAAAATATATGTTTATGGACTTTCATCCCCCATACTTAGTGATTTTGGAGTTGGCTTTGAATTGAAGGCCCACTACAGAAAAATTTGGCCTTTGTCCATTTCACTAGAGTTCAAGGGAAGTTTATATTGAAGATTGGGCCCAACATGAAGACATTTGGCCCTCTTATATTACCTCTATGGGGAAGTGACGTTTTTGCAATGCCTTGGTGAAATATTTCGAGATCTCTACATCTGCATGAGCTCTGCTAGGTTTTTAGGATACTTTGACATTCCATACCTTTCATTTCTGAAAACTTTGAGCCTTAGCCCCATTACAACCCTTTGAGAAGACCTTCTTGATCCTTAAGATGGGACAGCCTTTGATGTGGAAATGAGTTACAAGAGTTGAACCTATGGCTTGGGTCCATTCGTGCAAGTAGTTGATATCCTTCATGAGATCTTTTGAAAAAAATTATATTCACAAAGTGCTTTTCGTTTCTTATATATGTGAGCTATTTGACTGCCTTAAAATATGTTCTCTCACATATAAATGAGTGATTATAAGCTTTTAAGCATTGCCTTGATCTGAGAGAAGAAAGAGTGGATATACCTTGTGAGGATATGAATCGTACTTGTCTGAAGCATGCTAAGCTAAACCCCAATCACCATTATTACAACCAAGTCCTACTTGTGTATGTGTGGAACATATGTTTTAATTAACTCTCGAATGCTTAACATTGATTCTTGATTGAGTGCTAATCTTGGTGTTGTGAAAGTATGAGATTTCTGAGACAATATGTTAAAGGGCAATAGAGGTCTTTGTGATGTCAACATCTTGGTCTTTGTCTTTGAATTTACTCTTTTATGTGTGACATTTTTTTTTTTTTTTTTTCTTTGTGTTTTGCTTTGTGTTTTACGTTTTTGGTTTCTTTGAGTCTTTGTGTTTTTGTTTCCATACTTAGTCATTTTTTTTTCGTTGGTTTCTTTGTTTTGTGTCATAGTCTTTTTGGTTTGTTAGTTTTTGATTTTGCTAAGGGACTAGCAAAAGCTAAGTGTGGGGGAATTTGATAGGAGCATTTTAAAGTGGTATTTTAATAGTTAATTCCTCACATTTTGCTTAGTTAATTCCTTAACGAATCGATTTTTAACTCAATTTCTATTTTCTTAGGTACATTGGAGTAAATGATGGTGAAATGAGCATTAGGTCCACACTTACCTATAAATGGTGGAGAAAAATGGAAATGTACTAAAATGTCAATTTTACACATTTTCCTACTCCGGCTAGGAAAAACCAAGCCAAGCAAGGAAGAAGGAGCGGCCGCCGGACCAAATGAACTTCAAATGAGCTGAAACTTTCCAGATCCATTCTACACATCCTAAGGATCATTTCTTATGAAGAGTGCCAGAGCTATAATTGAGTGGAAGGCCTTCAAACAATCAGCCCAATTTTCTACAGAAGCAAAACTGGAAAACTGGACCTGTAAGAGGTCCAGCAGCATTTTCGGCCCAACCACATGGAATAAAAATCTGAAATTTTACCAGGGTGATCTACACTCATAATGGAACATTTTTTATGAAGAGGTCATAGTGAAATTGGGAATGCTTGTTGGAGAAATAATTGAAGGAATAAAGGGGCAGAAACTGATCTAAAAAACAGCTCAACATCACATGTTCATGTTTCCTACCCACATGAAGAAAGCTAGATGCTTTTCTCTTTTTCCTTGGATATATTTTTCTGCTCCAATAGATCATCATCACTTCCATACTTCTACACCTTCATGCCTTGCTTTCATTTCATCATTACTCCATCTTTTCCATATTTTACAAACCACTTTCATTATTTTTCTTCCATTTATCATTTCACTCTTCTTTTTCTTCCCTATATAAACACCTTCTCCTCTCACTCTAAACACATTCCTTCATCCATTAATCCATCTTCTTTGTCTCTCCATTTCCTTTCCATTTTCCTTTCCATCCTCTAGTTTCAAGTTTAGTCATCTCCATGAGTTCAAGCAAGGCCAAAGAAGAAGAAGAGAAGCCGTGAGCACTTCCATCCATAGCCATCCTTGAAGCTTGCTTTCGAGTTTCAAGAATCCACAACGTGAATCATCCATCTCATCTTCACCCACGGTGTAATCCAATTCTCCTTTGTAACCTTTGCTTTGAATTTCGTTGGTTATGAACTAGTTGACATATATGTTTGAACAAAGTATTATTTCTGGAATTTTTATGATTAATTGAGAATTTTCAGATTCATATATTGCGATTCATTGTTGCTTTTGTGTGAGTGTTTGATTAAATTTGCATGATAGATATCTTTTGTATTTTAATCTTAAATGGTTCGAAACTTTTAGGGTTTTTATATGATTGGTGCTACAAATTTAAGAACATGAATCAACTTTTTGGTTTTGTGTTCTTAAATCGAAAAGTAGTAAAGGTTTTGTGCAAAAAATCGGATTTAATCAAAGAGAATTGCAATTAGGTGGACTTTTTCATACTAAGTTGCACACTTGAGTTGATAGCCTTTCTAGATGCTTATTGCGTTGAACATGTTATGATTGACTAGCTTTCTAGGGCTTGAATGCATGTTTGATAGGATTAGTCTTTGTGCTTTCACTTAGATTAATTAGCATTGAAAAGTAAAATATGGGAAATTGTTTGCTTTTAACGTTTCACATGATCAACTCCTCTTGCATGACTTTGATGAACAATGTTAGAGTTTGAATCGATTTTAATCATGATTTTCGGTTTTGATCTTTGTTTTCTCATTCCATTCGTTTACTTATGTTTTATTTATTTTCTTAACTTAGTTTTTTTTTCGAAAACCAAAACCAAAAAAAACTCCCCTTTGAATTCGTAAATAGTGATGTATATGTGTGAATATTATACTTTGTTTTAATTTTAATTGTTTAATTGTTTGACAATGACAGGTGTACCCTCAATCCCCGGAATAGAACGATCCCTATTTGCTTATACTACTAACGATGTTTTCAGGGTTAAATTATGCGCTTGCTTTGAGCGTATCATTAAGTCTAATTCATTTGACCCTAAGTGAGATGTTGAGCTAAAATACTTTCTTTTCGAGTGCTAAATTGATGAATTCAGAATTTCATGGCTGTATTTGCAAAACCTCATCATTCTTTGAAAATCCAATGATCATGTGCCATAGATTTTAATGGACTAGAGAATACTAGAACTCGACTTTTGTGACTGGCAAAACTTGTATGCCATAATATGCCCTGATCTTGGATAGGATAGAAGGCATTAGGGTAACCACCATAGCCAAACAAGCATGTGTCCCCAATTGTGCCCGTCGTGGGACTCCTTAGAATGAACCCCTTTGAGCCTACGTTGAAAACCTTTGTTTCATCACCCTCACTACCCTACCATGAGCTTAGTACAAGATATCTCTACCCTTGTCCTAGGGACTTAGTAGAGCATGACATAATGTGTAGGGGTGACGATGAAAGACAAGTGTGGGGTGGGGAAAACCCAAGAGAGAAAGAAAAAAAGATTGCCGTAAAAAAAAAAAAAAAATGAAAAAGGAAAGAAAGAAAAACGGCAAAAGAGAAGAAAAATTGAAAAGAAAACTCTTGGGAAATTGTTGAAGTGTGGTTTTGGACTTTCAAATTTGAAGAAGGCTCATAGTTGAAAATTAGGCCTTTGTCCGTTTCCATGTTGGTTAGAGTGAAGGTTGGGTTCAAAACAATGATAATTGGCCCATAAAAATGGTGACATAAGGTGGTCCTTATATGCTCTGCTAGGTCCTTAGGATTTTTGTATCCTTAATCTTCATTTCAAAAACCCTAGCTTAGCCCCATTACAACCTGTTTCAAGTCCTTACTTGATCCTTGAGATGGGCAGCCTTTGGTTCGTGGAGTCAGTTACGCAGTCGAGCTTATGGTTTAGGTCCATTTGTGCACTTAGTCATTTCTTGAGGTCTTTAAAAATTCTTCACAAAATGCTTTTATTGATGAAATATGCAAGCTGTTTGTTGCCTTACAATTTGTTCTCTTGCATATACTTGAGTGTGAAGCTTTTAAGCATAGCCATTTCTGAGAGAAAAATCGAGAGTATGCCTTGTGAGTTTGGATTGGACTTGTTCGAAACATGCTATCATTCACTGTATAACTTAAGTTCTCCATATCTTACTTAGTCATATGAGTGTCACATGTTTATTAACCATGGAATTATCTATGCGATTTTGATTAAGTGTTTAACGTGAACGCCATGAGTTTGGAGTCTCTGAGACAACAGTTAGGGGCGGTAGAGTCATTTGCTTGGCCAACTCCGGCGAGTCTCCGGCAAACTTCAGCGACCACAAAAGCTACTGTCACTAACACCAAAAGCTATTGTGGCTAGCAACAAAAGCTACTCGATGAGATTTTCGGCAACCTCCGGCGAGGTCACAAAAGCTACTATCACTAGCAATTAAAGCTACTGTCACTAGCAACAAAAGCTACACTGGTGAGATTTCCGGCGAGGTCACAAAAGCTACTATCACCAGCAACAAAAGCTACTGTCACCAGCAACAAAAGCTACTGTCACCAGCAACAAAAACTACTGTCACTAGCAACAAAAGCTACTGCTACCCAACAAAAGCTACTCTGGTGAGATTTCCGGCAACCTCCGGCGAGGTCACAAAAAGCTATTGTCACCAGCAATAAAAGCTATTATCACCAACAAAAGCTACACTCCTCAAAACCAAAATCTACTATCCCTACCAACAAAAGCTACTGTCATCAACAATAAGAACTACTGTCATCAACACCAGAAAACTACTCTCACCAGTAACAAAAACTACTCTCACCATCACCAAAAGCTACTCTCATAAATGCCAAAAGCTATAACCAAGCAGAACAAAAACTACTCCTAGAGATTGAGAAAGCTATTCTCAGTGACTAACAAAGCTATGGAAATGTAAAGGATACAACCAAAATAAAAATGCTACTACAATCAAGAGAATAAAACATATTCAATGGTATAAAAAGTACGCAGGGTTCAATAATGATATAACTATGTAAAAAGCAACTTCCATAGTTGTCAAAAGCCACTACCATAGTTATGAAAATCTATTACAATAGTTGTATAATGCTACTGTCATTTTTCAATGGTGACGCTCTAAACCCATAGGCATAATTTTGCCACCTTCAGCACAGGACTTCATTTCAATATTTCTTGGTTGGCGGAATAATCTCTTGGTCAATGGAGGCTTCAATATCCAAATTCACATGATTTTTGAAATCTACTACTACAAATGCAAAGGGGAAGAACTTTGCAAAAATAAAGATACAACAAAATATTAATATTTGAAATGAAAACTAAAAGCAGCAATGTACCGATGCGCCATAAATGTAGCACTCATTATCAACCAGATAATTATAAATAAGCAATCTAAAAAGCTCATGTCATAGGTACTGAAAGCTACTACAACACACGTACAAAACTACTGGACTAGTAATAAAAAACTACTGATATAGGTACAGAAAACTACTGGACCAGTAATAAAAAGCTACTAACATAAGTATATAAATCTACTATAACACATGTACAAATTGCTGCTGGACCAATAATAAAAAGATACTGACATAAATATTGATTATAGATATTCCATAACAAAACAACATGAGGACATATATATAAGGTTCACTGAGCAGGGGACAATTCTACACTCCTCCTCTCACAAACAAGTCAGATCACCAGGAGGCCATTTATGTTCAAGGACACATGAGCACAAGGTCTGCAGACGCAAAATAAAATGGCATGCCAAGGCTCTTGTAATGTTTTTGAGCATCCAAACTGTAATATTGATTATAGATATTCCATAACACAACAACATGAGGACAAGCAAACCATCTAGTTAAGGCTAAAGTACACAATTCATTCTTAAAAAACTGAATCAAATGGCATGAAAAGAGAGGAGCCAAGAATGAAGTTTTAATGGTCATAATGTCATTGCATATGATAATCTTCCCAAGCATGTAATCTAGCATAATTTACGTCAAAACTATACTTAAACTAATACTTCTTACTTCACTCCATTTCAGCCTGTAAAAAGGATGTGGAAAACTTTTGAAATATGCATTTTGGTCTATTCATCAGTATTCAATAATCAATCACAGGAAGCGCATATACATATCCGTAATTACCAAATGCAGTCAGACTGTATATTCCTTTGAAACATGCAGAAACTATATGGTCTCAACACACAAATCTACCAACAGAGAATGCTAATCACTACATGTTCATAAATCAACCACAAAATCCAGTGACAAAAGTCAACAATGCATCAAATCAGGCATAGGGAAATCGATTACAAGAACGAAATTGAAAGCAGAAACAGTGATTGAAAAGCCGAAATGAAAATTGAAGAGAAGAGCTGGAGATCTAGGATTAGAGGTGTTGTACAGTATACCTGGTGGTGGTTGAGATCGAATGTGAAGAGAAAGCCACCGGTTAGGGATTTCGATTCGAGATGAAGAGGTCGCGGGCCTTGTTGTCGTTGCCGGAGAAGAAGCCTCATTTAAGGTTCTGATGCAGGTGAGGTGGATGGCCTCGTCGAAGAGTCGGAGACCATAACAACTTTGTCGTGTAGATCGCGTCATGCCTCCAAGTCGTCACCGGCGAGCTTGTGAGGTCTATAATGACATCGTTTAGATCTGTGCCAGTCGCGCCATGCCTCTAGGTCGTTGCCTAGGAGCTCATGAGGTCTGCAACTGCATCGATTTGGTTTGTGAGGGAGATTCGCGCCATGCCTCCAGGTGTCGTCGCCGGCGAGCTCGTGAGTCTGCAACGACATCTCGGTTAGAGAGAGAGAGAGAGACAGAGAGAGAGACAGAGATAGAGAGAGAGATGATTTTATTTATTTATTTTGAAACCAGAGAGAGATATTATTTGAGAGGAGAGAGATGATTTTATTTATTTATTTTGAAACCAGAGAGAGATATTATTTGAGAGGTCAGAAATTGTGGAAGGGCACAATTGTCATAGGCAAAATAATTTGAAGATGAAAGTGGCCTTATGTACATAAGAAAATTTAGGTGGCCTTATGGCTAATTAAAGTTTCAAAGTGACAGTACTTATGAGTAATTTTCTATTAGGAATAATGATTTGATGTTAAAACATGTCAGTTTTTAATTTTTCTGATTTTCATTATGTCCTTAAAGCCAAATACATGTTCTTAACCTTATATTCAAAAATTCTAGAGCTCAAATCAATTTTGATCAGAAATCCCAAAACAGAGTTCCGATTAGAAATCCAAAAGGTAGAAGATGATTATCTGATCAAAACCTAAAAGCTTGATTCGATTTTGATCGAAGCTTCTCTCTCTATTTTGATTACAACCCCATCAGAGCTTCTCTCTCTGAGTTGATTCAAATTGAATTTGGTTCAGATTGAAGGTGGTGTAGCTTAATTCTTTACATCAACAACTTCACCTCCGCAAAAGCAATCTCAGAGCTCAAATCTTCTCTCCATTTTGATCAGAAATCCCAAAACAAAGCTCCAATTAGAAATCCAAAAGGTAGAAGACGATTATCTGATCAAAACCTAAAAGCTTGATTCGATTTTGATCAGAGCTTCTCTCTCCATTTTGATTACAAACCCATTGGAGCTTCTCTCTTCGAGTTGATTCAAATTGAAATTGGTTCAGATCGAAGGTGCTGCAGCTTCTCTACATCGACAACTTGGCCTCCGCAAAAGCTTCGCTGATTAATCATCCGAGGTTAATCTTCTTTTCTATTAGTGGCAGTAGATTTATCAGTGTTCTAGTAGATTTTTACATTTTGATTGAATAGTGACACAACCAGTGACACCAATCTAATCTAAATCATTTTTCTTTGAATTTGTTCGTTTTGAATTGTGTAGTATATTGCTGTTGTTTGTGTGAACTTGGATGTTGATGATGTTTGTGCTATTGCGTTACTATATGTGATGTAGTCTATACTGTGATTCTTTGAATTACGTGTTTTTGTGTGGATCCTTTTTGAAAGGGATCAATAGTTTTCCTGTGTTGATGCATTATCAGTGACTTGGCCATTGACATGTTTAATAGTCTTCTTATGTTCAAGCATTATCAGTGACTTGGCCAGTGACATGTTTAATAGTCTTCTTGTGTTCAGCCATTATAGTGACATGGCCAGTGATATGTTTGTGTTCATTTTGTTGATTTCCTTAATAGTGACATGGCTAGTGACTTGTTTTTGATCTTTCTGTTTGGTGCCTTAACAGTGACTTGGCCAGTGACATGGATAGTGACTTGTTTTATTTTTGTGTAGGTGCTATGGATAGTAGCTATGTGGTCAAGTTTATTTATTTTGGTGAAGCAGCAGTGGTTCCATTGTTGCAGAATTGGTCATTTCTCAACCTATGCAATTCCATACGCTTTCGTTTTCTAGATTTGATTCAAGCCAAGTTCATGTTGAGGTACAGTATCCCTCCGGATTCTACTTCATGCTTTCTAGAGAGTGAAGTTGATATGAAAATGATGTTTAGGTCTTTGGCTCGTTTCAATTATGATTTTATTGAAGTGTTTGTGACTGATTTTCCTTCGAGTAGCGCCCTAGGTAGTGAAAGTGTGTTGAGCAACACAGTGTGTGAGGACTCTAGTACCATGTTGGACGAGAATGACTATTTGGAATGTTATAGGCTAGAGGAATCGAAGAGTTACATGACAAAGGTTGGGATACTTATATTCATTCCCAAGGTAAAAAGTTTGAGGGTGGGGTTTTTGAGTTTAGGGATAAGCTGCGGAAGTATGCTATAGAGGTCGGATTTACCTATGAGTTTGTGAGAAATGATAAGGTTCATGTTATTGCTCAGTGCTCTAAGAAACTGTCTCAGGGCAGCGATTGGTGTGTGAAGGCTCATTTATGTAGGAATAATGGTTTCTTTTACATTAAAAGTTTGGTTAATGACTTTTCAAAAAAAAAAAAAAAGTTTGGTTAATGTCACAAATGCCATGGTGTGATTCGTTTGCAGAAGAGTAAGATGATGGGGTCCAAGGTTATCAAGTCTATTGTGCTTGATTAGATTCATGACAATCCAAACAAAAGGGTCATTGATATATCCTATGAGATCAAGAGTGATTATGGTTTGGATGTTGCTTGGTCATGTGGTTTCGAAGAATGGAGTTTCACTGGATCCTTCTAAGGTTGAAGCAGTGACGAGTTGGAGTCAACCCACTACGATTACCGTGGTTCGTAGTTTTCTTGGTTTGGTAGGGTATTATCGGAGATTCATATAGGAGTTCGTCAGTATTGCTTCAGCTTTGATCAAGCTGATTAGGAAGGATTTTTAGTTTTTTTGGATTGAGGAATGCGAGAGGGCATTTAATGAGTTAAAGATTAGATTGACCATAGCCCTAGTATTGACTATTCCCACTAGTGGTGGTGGTTTAGTCATTTATAGTGGTGCGTCTCATCAGGGTCTGGGGTGCGTATTGATGCAACATGGTAGTGTTGTTGCATATTGCTCTAGACAGTTAAAGATTTGGAAGTATAACTTGTATAGGAAGAATTTCGAACTCTTTTCGGACCATAAGAGTTTGAAGTATCCATTCTCTCAAAATGAGTTGAACATGAGACAACGAATGTGGATGGAGCTCATAAAGGACTGACTTCAGCTGGGAGTATCATCCTGGGAAGGCTAATGTAGTGATGGATGCTTTGAGTAGGAAACCGAGGGGTATTGTTGCTTTTGTTATGGTCTAGGAATGGCTTAGTTGGAGACTATATCTGAGTTTGACCTTGTGCAATCAGGAGCTGAGCATGGGATTTTTCTCGGTAGTATCTCAGTACAACCTACTTTGATTTCCAGGATTATTCAGGGTCAAACAGAGGATGAGTTCTCACGTGCGAAGTTGGCGGAGTTAGCTGTAGAATTGTCCATTGATGTCCCATCAGAGTGGACAGTTGGAGTAGATGGTGGTTTGAGAATGAATCAGAAATTGTATGTTCCGGATCGTGGACCTCAACAGAGAGATTCTTCATGAGGGACATCGATCTCGGTATACTGTGCATCGTGGAAGTACCAATATGTATAGGGATTTATGAAGGCAGTTCTGGTGGAATAGGATGAAGAGGGATGTGGCAGAGTATGTGTCCAAGTGGCTTACTTGCCAATAGGTGAAGGCTGAGCATCAGAGACCTGCATGTATGTTGAAGCCGTTACCTATTCCCATGTGGAAGTGGGAGTAGATCTCTATGGATTTTGTTATTGGACTGCCTAGGTCCAAGCAAGGTCATGATGTAGTGTGGGTGATTGTTGACCGTTTGATTAACTCTGCACATTTTCTTCCTGTGTCAATGACGTATTCGGTTGACACATTATGAAATTTATATGTCAGAGAGGTTGTGAGACTTCATGGTGTACCTGTGTCGATTGTCTCTGATCGAGATGCTCGATTCACTTTGAATTTTTGGGGCAGTTTCCAAAAAGCCATGGGAACTACCTTAGATATGAGTACAACTTTTCACCCTTAGACTGATGGGCAGACTGAGCGAGTGAATCAAGTGATGAAAGATATGTTGAGAGCGTGTGTGTTGGACTTTAAGGTAAGTTAGGAGGATCATCTACCATTGATTGAGTTCTTGTACAACAACAATTATCACTCCAGTATTGGCATGGCACCATATGAGGCTCTTTATGGTAGGCCATGTAGATCTCCTATCTGCTGGGCAGAAGTAGGAGATAAGGAATTATTGGGTCATGAGAAGATTTGGATTATTAGGGACATGATTCAAACAGTGCAAAGTAGGTAGAAGAGTTATGCAGATTTGAAAAGGAGACAAGTTGAGTTTGAAGTGAGTGACCATGTGTTCTTGAAGGTCTCACCCATGAAGGGCGTGGTGAGATTTGGCAAGAAAGGGAAGTTATCACCAAGGTTTGTCAAACCTTTTGATATTTTGGATAAGGTAGGAGATTTAGCTTATAGGCTTACCTTACCTCCTAGTATGTCTGGTGTGTACAATATTTTTCATGTGTCTATGCTGAGGAAGTATGTCTAGGATAAGTCACATGTGATTGATCATGGTACGATTGAAGTGAATGCTGATACGACCTTTGTTGTTGAACCTGTTTGTATCTTGGATAGGTCAACAAAGCAACTTCGAAGTAAGGAAGTTGACTTGGTCAAGGTATTGTGGAGTCACCATGATGAGGGTGATGATCTTGGGTGCTAGAGTCGGATATGAGAGCGAGGTATCTGCAGCTGTTTGCTGATTAGTGCACTTGAATTTCAGGCCAAAATTCCTTTAAGGAGGGTAGACTGTGATGACCTGGATTTTCGTTATTTAATTCTTGCAACTAATAATGGACCAGTTGTACGAATTATTGTTCTTATGCATTGTTTGTATGTTATTCATGATTTGGAATTATTTTCGGATGAATAATTATTCAGAACACATCGTTTTAGGGAGCTTGAAAGTTGACTTTTTATTCGTTGATTTTGTCCAAAAACTTCTTTCATGAAAGTCATAGAGCGCGTCGATACGAGTTAGTGGACATGTGGCGCGCGTAAATCAGAGATCGTATAAAGAAGTTATGGTCAACGAAAAAACCTAATATTTTTAGAAATTACTATAAATAGAAGTTTCTGGATTGGGAAAATCAGAACTGATATTTTCAGAAAATTTTCAAAATTGGAAACCCCAATTCTCTCCGTTGTCTTTCTTCAGAAACCCTAACCCGAGCTAGAAACCCTTCAACCCGACTCGGCAGTATCTTCTGATTCCGGCATTCTCTGACCACGCTACCAACCCAGATCACTTTGCTGTCACCTCACCTTCCTCCCTATCGGCTTCTCTTCCACCGATTCGGGCAATGGACTGCAGATCGAGATCGAAACACAGCGGCGACGGTCCGAGGGTGCTCCAGCTGATTCCGGCAACGATAGGGCTCGAAATTACCCAAGTTTTGAAGCTCGATTGAAAGTGTGGTGAACAGAATCCCGATTTGAAGGTTTGAGTTTCGGCGACGGTCCCGGCCGATCTAGGCCGAATTAGTTAAACTCCAGGTATTAAATTTGATCATCTTGTTGTACTCTCTATTCTGACCGATTGAATTGGCCTGGAACGGAGGTCAGATTGGCTGCGCGTCCGGTCTCTGTTGGAGCAGATCCTTGCTCTGTTATCATCTACTCGTCGATATGAGCATTTTGATATATGGTTTGTAGCATTTGGCGATCGTTTGAGCATATTAGGGTTTTTAGTGGTTTCGATTAGTTCGGTTTTCGATCCTTGAGGATCTGACCGTTAATCAACTTGTCATCTTGACATATCGACACTATGAGTGTTTCGGAGACTTTGGGTAGTCTCGGATGAAGCTTCCTTTCGATTAACGTAGTCTTTGGGTTTTAGTTCGCGTGTTTCAAACTTAGATGATTTCGTACCTCATGTGGTATTAAGATGTGACCTTGAATGTGATTAGGTACTTGATGAAGTTGTCTTGGACTGTTTGTTATGATTATGTTATCTTGGTTCTTGTGTGAAGACGCAGCTGGATTCAGAGGTGAGTAAATCTCACAATGCTCACTTACAAACGAAGTTACCTTCATGTCTTAGAGTTACTTATTTAACTATTACTATAGTTGGTAATAGTGGCATTCTTGAGTGAATGACTACATATATTTATATTTACGTGAAATATATATCTCCTTGTTAACAAGGCCCGAACCGAATTTCACTTTGAAACCCCAAACAGGCCCTATGAGGCCTGCTTTAGAAGAAACTCTACCAAAAATTTGGCGGAACTTCTCCTAAAAGTGGACTACCCAAAACCTGTAAAGACATTCCACCTCAAATGAACATATCCATCTCAACTCTTGGAGCCTACCTGCTCCCCACAATTCATAACCAACTCTCCAACAGATAACGTAAAACAACACTGAAACTCAAATCTCCAATATCAATAAATTTTCTACTAATACAACTGAAAGCTGGTCATTAGAGCAATCTAGACAAATGAACTGGAAAATAAATACACGTAGGTTAACATGTAACCTACAAGGAAGATGAAACTGGTGGTCACTATGCGTTGACACCTACGAATGCTCGACCCCAACTAGTCTACAGACTGGGCATGAGAAATCGAAAAGCATTTAAAAACTGTTACAGTAAGTGGACGAAAAATAAGTAATTTTGAAAGAAATAAATAAAACTTAATGCTTTCCCAATTTATCCTCTTAAAAACCAAGCATGTAGTAAAGTTTCTTCAAAATACTCTTAATCCTCCTCTTTACTGAAATCTCAAACTTGTATTGTAAAACATCTTGAAAACAGTCTCCAAATCTCATTAAAACGAGTGTCTTAAAAGTAGTGTAAAACTTGTGAAAATATTCTTACTCATTCTCTGGTACTGAAATCTCAGAACTCTTAAAATCTCAGGAAGCTCATTGAAAATGCTCATATAACAAAATATCTCAAAATCATTTCAAATATCTCGTAAAAATACTCATCTCGTAAAATAGGCGATGACTAGAGAGAACTGCCGACTAGTCATCTCATGCCACCTAGAGGGTACTGCCGACCAGGGATGCATCAGAGGGTATTGCCGACCGGAAGAGGAGGTGATGGTTAGAGGTACTGCTGACAAACCATAGATAGTTAGTGTTACATCCCAAACCTAAATTTACCTGTTTACTAGTCATTTGGACGGTAAACGACAATTACTTTCGCCTTTTACTTTGTTCGATACTTTTAATGGCCCTAAAAGTTAACTTTTTGTTTGGATAAGTTTTTGAGAAAATTTCCTTCATGAAAGTCGTAGAGGACGTTAAACCAAGTTCGTGCATATGTGGTACGTAAAAATTGGAGTTTGTATGTGAAAGTCATAAGCGAAAAACTAAAGTTACTGTTCATGGTAATTTTGTATATATAAGGAAATTTACTGTGGTAGGTTTCTATTTCCAGAAACCCACCCCTTTGGTTAACTTTCTCTCTCTCTCCCTGACAGTTTCGGGTTTCTTGGTTTTTCCGGCGTTTCTCCGCCGTCCGGTCACCAATCGGCGCGCCACTGGTGTTCATAGGACCGCCTCCTCCTCCTGCACAAGCCCATAGGGGTGGTTCACGACGATTTGACCGGAAAACTGCAGATCAAAGCAAAACAAGTTCACTGTAGCAGTTGGCTTCAATCGCCAATTTTTTCCAATTCCGGCCACCTCAGACGACGAAACCGGCCATTTTGGAAAGCTCAATCTTCATAGATGAATCCTCCCAAGTTTCATAACCCAATTTGAGGTGGAGAAGGAGAATCGACGAGTTGAAGATTTCACTGTTCAAAATCGTGTTCTTACGGTTTTACTCCAATTCCAGCCAAGGTATTTTTCAGACTTTGTGGTAGTTGAGAAAAATGTTTAGATTGCTAAGTTGTTCGTGTTGGTAAAATTTGGTGGCCTGATTTGAAGTTGGCTAGTAGCGCATGGGGCCACTGTGGGTGGCGCGTAGAGGCGTGTAGGCCATGCTCTAGCTTTCTGTTTTAGTCAGTTAAATTATTTACAAGTTGTAGATTTTGTAAAATGATTTTAGTGGAAATCGGAGAGGTTTGAGAATTTTCTGAAATATGGAATTCTGGATTATCGATTTACTAGAATCCGATCGCCGGACTTCTCTCGAATCTACCCTAGAACCTGTAAAGTAAAGAATCGATATTAGTGGTGAAGATTGGAGGTTTTGGGCATAAAGGCGATGTTAGGATTCGGTTTATATTTGACATAAATTTAAATTCCGTTATGTGCTTAGTTATTTATGAGTGCTGCATTGTACAGGACGTGAGGAGGATTCCCACGAGGAGAGTTCGGATCGACAGCAGGCTTAGCCGTATACTGTGAGTGGACGTTTGATTTTAAATAATGCATGCAATTATTTTTTGAATTAAGAATTTATTAAATTATCGTTTTAAATTATTGAGCATATTAATCGATTTTAAATATTGAATTATTTTATCGTTTGGACTTTCGGATTGGAAATTATTATGCTCGGCTTTAGACTTATGATTTTTATTGAATTTTGACGAGTTTTTCCGAGGCGATTCCGAAATTATATTTATTTATTATTCTCACATATTGGTTTATGAATTTGAAAATATTTTGGCGTGCGGGTTCCCGAAAAAGTATATATATATATATATACTTTTTCGGGAGATTTTGGGGAAGCCTTATTGATTTTCGATTTTCGTATAGATTTTAACCCACCATAATTGGGTCATTTTATTTTATTGCTAGCTAGCCTATTAGTACTCCACTGAGTTTTAACCTTTATAACTTTTTTGTTACAATTCCGATTTTAACGTGCCGCATGTCCACGAACTCAGTTTATGGTGTTCTACAACTTTCTAGAAGAAAGTTTCCTAAATAAATGACTAAAAAAAAAAGTCAACTTTTGAAACTCCTAAAAAGTCCGAAACGAAGATAAAAAGTAAAGATGACTGTCGTTTATTGCCCGAATGACTAGTGTTAATGCTCAGAATACCTCCATAAGGTGTCGGCTTCCGATAATGTGGATGAGGGTCCAATCTTCCGATATCTTGTGAATTTGCAAAGTTTTGCTATCTGTCAAGAGAAATACAACTACGTCAAGAGGGGAGACTGCGGTTGGCGGTCTTCACTCCACCGATGCTAAAGTTAGACGATGTATTTATAAAAGTAGCGGTAGATAGCTATTAAAATGTGTAATGAATGAAGAGAGAGAAGTGTACCTTTTATAGGTGGAATAGTGAGTTACTTCAGTCTCGTTTTCGATGTGGGATTGATATGCTTCAGTCTGATGACTTTTCGTCCCTTCCACAGAGATGACTTAGGGTGGCGAGTGTCGGCGCGTAGAGGCATGTTTCGGCCTGGAACTAGTTTGTCGGTGGAGGCTAGCTTGCTGTGTTCCCAGAGGTCACACCATCAAGGCCCCTCCGACAAAGTGGGGTGGTCTGGCATGAGTGCTGATTATGGCCGGCAGATACCATGTATGTACAACTAGTAAACGGTTAAGTTTGGGTATGGGGCATAACACTTATGGAGTTGTTGTACGGTGAAAGAAATATGCATGATTTTATTCATATTATTGTTTTGAGATGTGACTTTTTTGGGAACAATATATTGTAGAAATGATGGTTTCTGTTGTTTTGAAAAGTATTGAGATTGATGTAACATTTTTGGGTCCTGTGTGACCTTTTTAGATGTTTTGGTCTTTGTACCAGGAATCATTGATGGTGACCAAGTGTGTGAAAGCTTTTATTTAGATTTGTGTAACATTTTTGGGTCTTGTGCGAGTCCTTTAAATGTTTTGCTCCAAAGGTCAGAAAGGCTTGATGATTGGAGATGACCGAGTGACCTAGGGCAAGAAAATCGAGTAACTATGCTTTTGGCTGGGTTAATGGTTACGATTCAGTTAGAGCTCTAGTCTATTTACCAAAACTCATGAAGGTAATGGTGCAAGGTTGCTTTCAATTCATGGGTACGTTTGAAAGGAATCAAGGTTTTAGTTGTTTTTCTTTGTGACGTTTTTGAAAGGAATCAAGGTTTTAGTTGATTTCCTTTGTGACTTTTTTTGGAAGGAATCAAGTGTGAGTTATTTTTCCTTAAATTGAAACAGTAGTTTTGCTTGTGATTAGTGTGAGTTGTTTTGATTGGTGTATTTGAGTTTACTTATACAAGCTTCAAAAGCTTACCGGGTTTGTTTGTTGCAACCCAGTGCACTATTCGATGGTGTAAGGGTTAATCCTGCAGGTCAGAAATTTTTTTTTAGGCTACAGTTGAGGTCTTATATTCACAGCTTTAAGGGTAGGAAGTTAATTTTGCGAATTTACGTTGTTAAGACTTTCGCAATGTAGTAAGTAAGGAGCATTTACTTATTATTTTGTTATGCAACTTAATTCGTAAACTTTTGTAATCTCTACGGAGCAAGTTTGTATTGACATTGTGTATTTAGGCATTAGTATGTATATGGTTTAAAATGAAAATTTTTTTCAGGTAATTTGTATTGATGGCTAATCACCACGTCTGGTGAAATCTTGGGATTTATCTTGATTTTTAATTATGTATAAAAATCGGGGCGTGACAGAGAAGGAGGCACGTGCCGCCTATCCTAGTCATCTATTTTTGCTCATTAGGTAGAGATGTGCATTATGATGTAAGAGTTTAAATACATAAAGCCAAGATCTAGAACTTACATGATCTCACAACATTAACTGTAAGGCGGAAACATAAATTACATACCTTGTTCCATTGGAGCAATATATAGTATACCAAGACGCAGTGGCTCGATGAAGTCGTCAATCCAAAGGAAATGGTTTCTCTCTCAGCCCTTACACTTCAAACTCTCATATGATTTTTTAGTACTTTATGTGTGTACATAAGATGGAATTGTGCACTTATTATATAGGGTGAGAGAGGACCAATTTCTAGCAATGACTTAAGTGATTTTCGTCCATCATGGAAATAGATTAGGAAATTCCCTCTGATTGATCAATTGGGATCCATCAATTAGTCAATCAAATCATATATGGAATATACACCATAAAGACCAATTACTTCATACGATCCACAATTAAAGGAGTAAATTCTTACATTCTCTCACATGGATCGTGTGATAGAAAATTGGTAGTTTAATAGACAAACATTAGGCACGCAATACAATTGATTGAATCCTTACTTTCATATGATCATCATACACACCATTGCAAGCACCCTACTAAAGTAAATCATGGCAGTCATACATCAAACTGAAATAATCCCTTCCATGTACTATATCATTAGTAAACTACAAAAAGTAGCCAATAAGTCAGAGGTCTCTTAATGATCCAACCATTATATCTCTAACATATAGAGACGTTCCTGTCGTCATTCATCCAAACTCATACATGTACATTCAATGGAAAACAGGAAAATTATTAATCAGAAACATATTCATATTCATTATAGAGCTCAGAGTGTAGCAAAAATAGAACAATCATTCTACATACCAAAATTTTGAAACAGTCATGGGCTATGACAAAGACCCATTCTTTCAGCATGCTCAATGAATGTGTTTGGTTCTAACCCTTTTGTCAGTGGGTTTGCGATCATGAGTTTTGTACCTATGTTAACAGTATACACTCTTTGTTTCTGAACATCCTCCTTCATGGCAAGGTATTCTAGATCAATTTGTTTAGCACATTGATAATACTTATCATTTTTGGAGAAGGAAAAAGCTACGTGTTGTCACAATGAATTCTCAGCAGCCTAGCAATACTGTTGACAACACTAAGCCCTGAGATAAAGTTCAGCAACCACAATGCATGAATAGTGGCCTTAAAGACTGCCACAAACTCAGCTTGCATGGTAGATGTAGTGATACAAGTTTTCTTTGCACTTCTCCATGAAACTGCCCGTCTAGCTAGTAGGAACAAGTAACCAGAAGTTGATTTTCCAGTATCAAGACAACCACCAAGATCAGAGTCAGAATAACCAACTACATCAAGGTTATTAGATCTCCTATATGCGAGCATATAATCATTTGTTCCTTGTAGATACCTCATCACCTTCTTTGCAGCTTTCCAATGATCCATTCCAGGATTGCTTTGGTACCTTCCTAACATCCCAACTGCAAAACTGATGTCTGGTTGTGCTTACACCAAACTTCCTACAGCGGATGCATAAGGAATTCTTTCCATGCCCTTCCACTCCAATTCATTTTGTGGGCATTAAGGCTAAACTTGTCCCATTTCTGAATTGGAGCAATGCTTGGTGAACATTTTTCCATTCCAAATCTCTCTAGAACTCTCTCAATATATGCTTTCTGAGACAACCCTCACAGTCCACGTGATCTATCTGGAAATATTTCAATTCCGATCACGTAGGATGCCTCACCCATATCTTTCATTTCAAATTTCTTAGAGAGAAAATTCTTGGTTTCACGTAACAAACCAAGATCACTACTAGCAAGTAAAATATCATCAACATACAAAATCAGAAATATAAACTTATTCCCACTAACCTTCAGGTATATACATCGATCAACAATGTTTTCCTTAAAACCGAAGGAGACAACAATATCATTAAACTTGAGATACCATTATCGGGAAGCTTGTTTAAGTCCATATATCGATACTTTAATTTACAGACCATGTGTTCCTTTCCTTCTGATGAGAAGCCTTCAGGTTGATTCATATAGACTTCCTCCTCAAGTTCCCATTTAGAAAAGCCGTTTTCACATCCATTTGATGTAACTCTAAATCAAAATGAGCTACAAGTGCCATAATAATTCTGAGAGAGTCCTTCTTAGAAACAGGAGAGAAGGTTTCTTTGTAATCAATGCCTTCTTTCTGAGTGAAACCTTTGGCTACAAGTCTGGTTTTATATCGTTCTATGTTGCCATTAGAGTCGCGTTTGGTTTTGAAAACTCATTTACACCCAACTCTTTTACATCCTTCAGGTAACTTAACGAGTTCCCAAATTTTGTTTTGGTCCATTGATTTCAGTTTTTCATTCATAGCATCAATCCATTTCTCAGAATTCTCACACTGAATGGCTTATGAATAAGAAACTGGATCCTTACTTGACCCAATGTCAAATTCAGATTCTTGCAAGTATACCACATAATCATTCAAAATAGCAGGTCTCCTATTTCTTTGAGACCGTCTTACTCCTATTTCTTGTGGTTCTTGTACTACAAGTTCATTGTCAATGATTTCATTATGTGGGTTTTGGTCATTCATTTCTTGATCATTTATTCCATGATCATTCATTTCTTGACCATTCTTTTCTTGATTATTCAGTTGTTGTTCATTGTCATTAGGCTATACAACAACTAGAGGAATAACACTTCTTTGAGAAGATATAGGTGCAGAAAACTGCATCCTAACTTCTTGAATAATCACTTCCCTCTTTTCACTCCCACTAATTTCACCATTTTCAAAGAATCTAGCATTTTCGGTTTCAACAATTCTTGTACTATGGTCAGGACAATAAAACCTATATCCCTTAGACTTTTCTAGGTAACTAATGAAGTAACCACTTTTCGTTTTAAAGTCTAATTTCTTTTCTTGTGGATTATAGAGCCTAACCTCTGCAGGGCATTCCCAAAGATGTAGGTGCCTTAAACTAGGTTTTCTTCCCGTCCATAGTTCAGAAGGAGTCTTTAGAACTGCCTTACTAGGAACTCTATTAAGTAAGTATACAACGGTTCTTAAAGCATGCATCCACAATGATACAGGTAATGTTGAATTACTCAACATACTTCTGACCATATCCATAAGAGTACGATTACGCCTTTCAGCAACACCATTCTGCTGTGGTGTTCCTGGCATATTATATTGAGCACAAATGCCATGGTTTTCAAGGAACTTAGCAAAAGGACCAGGATGTTGTCCTGACTCATCATACCTTCCATAGAATTCACCACCTGTCACGCCTCAAATTTTGAATAAATAAATTCAAATCCGGAACGGGATAACTTAACAATCACAAGAAAAACACATATACAATTTTTCATTTAAATTAAGCAACAAAACAAACTGAACTCACAATGTCAATACCGACTCGTTCTTTAGAGTCACATATTACATTACAGATAGTTTACAAATCAAACTGAATAACAATTCAATAAGTAAACGCACCCTCCACACTCACTACACAGCGGAAGACTAGAACCAAAATACCCTACTACGTCCAAGCTATGACAGCAACAAAACCTCAGCTTCGATGATGATTACACTGACCTGCACAATAACCCCTACACCATGGAATAGTGCACCGGGATTGCAAACAACAAACCCGGTAAGCTTTTTAAGCTCGTATGAGTAAACTCAATCAAAATGACTCACGTCACTCATGCTTATAATTTCTCAACTCGTGAGATAAATTAAAGCAACAACATTTAACTCCACAAAACACAACCAAACATCCAATCACACTGGTAAAAATTAGTAATCCCTGCATAGAGAATTAGTTCAGGAGATCACCTAGAATCACACAATTCAAATCATAGCAATTCCTAATCCCTGCATGTAGTTTAATTTAGGAGATCTCAACCTAAGAAAATTGATATGCAATTATCACAACAAAAACATTAAGTTCATATCCTACAATATTATGCTCACGTAAGATAACTCAAAACTAAAACCCACATACTTTGACTCTCGACTCATGCATCTAATTTCGCACCACATCAATTTCACAATTAAACTCCAGTAACATTTTAAACACAACAATCTACCAGATCATCCTTTATTTGTCTCAACGACACAACCACGAGATCACACTCATTTCCTCTCAACATAAAGCATTTGTCAAAATCATGACCTCACAACTCATATCCCACTCACTACAGATCACAAACCACAACTGTACTCACAATAAAAATTAAGCAAGATCAGTAATCCCTGCGTAGAAACTTAGTTCAGGAGATCACATTAAAACAATCGATAAAATCATAGTAATCCCTGCATAAAATTTAGTTCAGGGAATTACATTAAAACAATCAATAAAATCATAGTAATCCCTGCATGAAATTTAGTTCAGGGAATTACATTAAAACAATCAATTCAAAAACACTAATCCCTGCATAGAATTTAGTTCAGGAGATTACCAAGAAAACAAACAATTCAATAATGGAAATAAATAGAAACCTTTACTAAAAACATCCATTAATAACGTCAACCACCACACAGCTCATCACACAGATCATCACACAGGTCAACAACTCACACTAGAGTCGATGATCACCCATCAACACCACCGCATTAATAGAATCCCATTCTCACGTGTAAACCAAGAAAGAACACCAACAATGTTCTCCGAAAACTACGTACTCATGATGCAGTAACATCGTTACCACCATGACGGTACACATACACAGACTACGCACTCATGATGCAGTAACCCCGTTACCATCATGACGGCACGTTTGCAACAGATTAGAGCTCTAACTGAATCGTAACCTGTCACCTCGGCCGAGGTTCAGCCTTACGATATCTTGCACTTCGGTTACTATTAAACTGTCGAACTTTGGACACCCCCGTCCTCAGAACAATCATACTTCGGTTATCATTAAACCGTCGAACTTTGGACCCTTCGGTCCTCAGAACAAAACATTTAAAACAAATTCCACATGACTCAAATACTTTCCTCAAGCAAAACACACTTTTACACAATAATCAACACATCATGATAATTGTATGCTCGAAAGAGAAATGCTCGAAATAACAATTCAATCAACTCTCAATCATTACTTCACCAATGTCACACCATCCAATATATATTCCACGTAAATATATATATATACGTAGTCATTCACGCAGGAATGACTACTAATACCAACTATAGTTTTACAAATTAACTACTCGAAAATCATTTTATATCAAAACCATGTTTTAACCTACCCATGAACCGTTGTCGATCAAGTTCATATATTTTAAAACAAATAATTTATTTTGATAAATATGATTTTGTATGCTAACAATTAAATCTAGGATTAAATTCAGTTTACCCCCTTGAGGTTTGGGGGTAATTTCATGTTAGTCCCTGTCCTCTCAATTTAATCAGTTTACCCCTCGAGCTTTCCAATTTTCCTCAACCGTGTCCATTCCGTCCAATTTGGACGTTAAGTCTGAAAAAAAAAAGCCACTCTAAGGGCTAAAATTGTCATTTCAAGGAAAAAAACACCATGACTAAATTAAACATAACTAATGTATCAACCGAAACACCTTGAGATTTACACACCTCTAAATCTTGCTGCGTCTTCTCTAACAGCCAAGACAAGCACAAAATCATCCATACTCCGCTCACACAATTCCGTCAATCACCTAATCACATCAAGGTCACACTCAATACAACACAAAATACACAATTCACAGAACACAATTATACGACGATCCAATAGTCGGATCCTCATCCGAGACCATCCAACGTCTTTGGAACACTTCTACGATCAATAAATCAAAACTACAAGTCGATCGAACGGTCAAATCCTCACGGATCGAACATCGATCGAACCGAAAACCCTAAACTTTGAAAATTCATAACTTGCTCATACGATTTCCAAAAATTACAAACTATATATCGAAATGCTCGTATCGACGAGTACATCGAAATCAGGAATAGAAACTGTCCCTGGGGTGGCCGCAAGCCTCCGGAAAACACCACCACAGTGGCGGCGCCGCCGCCCATCCAAATTCAAAATTTGACAAAACTTCCAACATAAAAGATCTTCATCTCAACTCCAATTACAACTTTCATAACTAGCACAAAATCTGAATCGAAGCCATATGGCCGGAATTTACCTCGCAATCTCTGAAACTCGATGAACACTAGAATCACAATCTTCAAAATTCGACCTCCACACTTTGAATCGTTGCAAGCCATCTTGAGAGAAATCATCTACATCCTCTAGGCTCCAAAAGCCCTCAAGAAACACCGGCTATGGTGGCCGGAAATGTGAACTCCGTCAAACTTCTCGGCCTTGCTGCGTCGTGCACGGGCCAAGAGAATGGAAGAAACGATTCGTCGATTGGTGGCCGGAGGAGGAAGAAATTAGCCGGCTGGGCGATCTGGGGTCAGGACCGAAGAGAGAGAAAAAGTTTCCCTTTTCGGAAACTTCTAATTTTTCTGATTTTTTTATTTAACCAAAATGGAAACTTTTTCCAAATGCCATAACTTCCTCATACGAACTCCGATTTTTGCGTTCCACATATGCACGAACTCGTATCGATGTCCACTACAATATCCGTGCAGTTCACAGAATCCTATCGTATAAAAAGTCAACCCTTGAATCGAAGCTTTCTGAG
This sequence comes from Rosa rugosa, assembly GCF_958449725.1. Taxonomy (NCBI): domain Eukaryota; kingdom Viridiplantae; phylum Streptophyta; class Magnoliopsida; order Rosales; family Rosaceae; genus Rosa; species Rosa rugosa. Next base: position 34,074,325 of record NC_084820.1, read on the forward strand.
CGAATAATTGCTCGAACTAATTTCCGCTCCACCCTTGAACCATGAAATCACATCAAAGAACACTTTAATAATTCCTGAAGCATTTAGGAATTAATAACGAATTTTCGGGGTATTACACCACCTCTATCTGATCTTACAATTTTCACTTTTTTATCTAATTGTCTCTCAACTTTAGTGATGAATACCTCAAGGGCATTTATAGATTGAGACTTTTCATTCAATAGATAGATATAACCATTGTCACGCCCCGAATTTTGAATACAGTAATTCAAATCCGAAACGCGAAAACACACCAGGAAAACACATAGAAATTTTTTTCATTAAAATTAAGCAACTAAACAACTGAGCTTACAAATTAAACTGAATGTAAATTTAACATGTAACCACACTCACCAACTCACTACACAGCGGAAGTCTACAAGTATAAGCGCCCTTCTACACCCACGTGACGGAAAGTCCACATCTGCTTCGATAACGATCACTCGATATTCTAACCTGCACAATAACCCTACACCATAGAAATAGTGCACCGGGATTGCAAACCACAAACCCGGTAAGCTTTTAAGCCCGTATGAGTAAACTCCAATAAAGTGACTCACGTCACGCATGCTTATAATTCCTCAATTTGTGAGACAATTAAAGCATTAACATTTAATTCCACAAAACATGCTTTCACTATCTCAGTCTAACAAAATCAATATGCAATTATCACAACAAAAACGTCGAGTTCATATCAATCAATATCATGCTCAATAATTTCAACCAAACTAAAACCCACATGCTCTGTCTCTCAATTCATTTGATATCTTTTCCCACAAACTCCAATTACACAATAAACTACAAATATGTTAAACACTCTACGTCCCCACAATCTATCAGATCACCAATCATTTGCCTCAACAGAACAACCACAAAATCACACTCACTCCCCTCAACATAAAGCGTTTGCCAAAATCATGACATCTCAACTCATTTCACGATCGCTACGGATCACAACCCACAACCGTACACACAATAAGAATTAAACAAAATCAGTAATCCCTGCATAGGACTTAGTTCAGGAGATCACATTAAACAAACAAAAGAAATCATAGTAATCCCTGCATAGAAACTTAGTTCAGGAGATCACATTAAACAAACAAAAGAAATCATAGTAATCCTTGCATATAGTTTAGTTCAGGAGATTACATTAAAATCAAACAAATGAAATGAAAAAGAAAGTAGATAAAGAAATCACACAATAAAAATGAAAAAGAAATATATATAAATAAATCAACCAACTCACGCGAAAATCAAGAATTCACCCTTCAACTCCGCATACACAATCTCACAAAATAACGCGTTTCAATTGTAGCCCGTCACTGCCTAGGGTTATGGCATCCAATATAAACACCTCAATCGTAGCCCGTCATCCACCCATGATTATGGCGTTTGACTCACTTACTCAATCGTAGCCCGTCATCCACCAAGGATTTTGGCATCCGATCCCATACCCTCACACTAGTCACCACACAGGTATTCACACAGATCACAGCACATGTACTCACACATATCGTCACATAATATTGTTTCCTCGTCTCCCACAATCTCAACAAATAGCAAAACCAATTCCAAATAATATGTTCTCGTCTCCAAGCCATCATCAAAATCGAATCCCACATGCTTAATAATTTCCCCAAATCATGAATCAATCAAGTCATACAAATCGACACCACAATCAATAATGATTCAAGTCTCTCATGGACAATAAATGAAAGGATCACACTTTACTCAATTACTCTTCATCAACGTCAACTCAACAATATATGATAATTTATATCTTCAAGAGAAATGCTCGGAATGATAAATCAATCAATCAAATCAATACTTCACCCAATGCCATATCATCCAATATATATATTCCACGTAAATATATATATACGTAGTCACCCCCACATGAATGACTACTAATACCAACTATAGTTCACACGTAGTAAACACCGAGAAATTCATTTTTATATACTTAAAAAAAAAACTAATTTTCTTAAAATAATTTTTCAAACATAACAATTAAATGTAATTAATGAAATTCCGTTCGTAAATGAACCATGTGAGATTTACTCACCCCCATATCTTGTTGCGTCTTCACACAAAACCAAGATAAGCACCAAATCGTCCAAACTCCACTCACACAATTTTGTCAATTACCTAATCACATCAAGGTCACACTCAATACAACACAAAGCACACAATTCACAAAACACAATTATACGACGATCCAATAGTCGGATCCTCATCCGAGACCATCCAACGTCTTCGAAACACTTCTACGATCACTATATCAAAACTACAAGTCGATCGGACAGCCGAATCCTCACGGATAGAAAACCGATCGAACCGAAAACCCTAAAACTTGGAAAATTCATAACATGCTCATACGATTTCCAAAAATTACAAACTATATATCGAAATGCTCGTATCAACGAGTAGATCGCACTGAGGAGTAGAAACTGCCCCAAAGGTGGCCGGAAGCCGCCGGAAACCACCACCACAGTGGCGGCACCGCCACCAAACCAAAGTCAAAATTTGACAAAACTTCAAACATCAAAGTTCTTCATCTCAACTCCAATTTAAGCTTTCATAACTACACCATAATCAGATTATGAGCCAAAAAGTAGAATTTTACCTCGCAAGCCGAAGGATTCGAAAAACCCTAGTTTCAAAAACTCCAAAAGTCGATCACCACAGATCAAATCGCTGCAAGCCTTCTTGGGTGTAGCTTCTACTTCCTCTGGGCTAGAAAAGCCTCAAAGAACTCGAGCTATAGTGGCCGGAGCTGGGAGAACCAAAGCCGGCGATTTGCAGCTCCACCGTGCAACTTCTCGGCCTTGTAGCGTCGTCTAGGGTGCTTCCCACGACGAATCACCACCACAGACGTGTAGAGGGGACTGAGGAGAGCAGGATTCCCTTTGGAATCGAAGCAAAAGGTGGCCGGAGGAGGAAGAAATCGGCCGGCGATGGTGAGAAGGCGAAACTGGGGTAGGGGGAGAAAGTTTCCCTTTTCGGAAATTTTCGGGTTTCTGAAAATTTTTGGGATTTTTGCTATTTAACCAAAATGGAAACTTTTTCCGAATGTCATAACTTCTTCATACGAACTCCGATTTCCGCATTCCATATGTCCACGAACTCGTATTGATGCGCTCTACAACTTTCGTGAAGGAAGTTCTCACAGAATCTAAACGTATAAAAAGTCAATCCTTCAATCAAAGCATTCCAACGAATAATTGTTCGAAATACTTTCCGCTCCACCCTCGAACCACGAAATCGTACAAACGAACACTTTATTAATCCCAGGAAACATTTAAGAATTAATAACAAATTTCCGAGGTCTTACAACCATAATGTGAAAAATCATCTATAAAGGTGATGAAATATTTTTCTCCACTAAAAGATGGAACATCAAAAGGTCCACAAATGTCTGTGTGAATAATTTCAAGAAGCTTAATTAAAACTTCTTGTGGCACCTTTCTTTGTGTGTTTGGTTTGCTTTCCCTTAACACAATCCACACAAACACCGGGAAGAACCTCATTCTTTACCAATCTCTCCATTCTTTCTCTGGATATATGACCCAGCCTTTTGTGCCACAAGAAAGAGGAAGATTCATCTGTGAAGCTACGTTTAGTTCTAACCTTAGGATGCAGGGTTAAAAGTGTTTTAGCAAAAGGACCATCAAGCTTAATTTTATACAACCTATCAATCAAAATACCAGAACTAACAAAAGATTTATTCTTAAACAAACTCAAACTTTTATTACCAATATTGAAAGTAAAACCATCAAGATCAAGTTTGGAAACAGAAATTAAATTCTGAGAACAAGTCGGAACATAAAGAGTTTGAAACAAATCCAAATAATGGCCGGTATCTAAAATCAAACGAAAAGTTCCAATGCCTCGACTGTTGCTTTCACCTGATTCCCCATATTGATAAAATTTTCATTTGGATTTAGGCTTTGGGATGTAAGAAATCCCTGCATCAAATTAGAAACATGAACAGTAGCTCCTGAGTCAGCCCACTAAGTATTATGAGGAACTTCAGCTAAATTTGATTCGAATAATACATAAGCCAAAGGCTTACCTTTCTTTTCGAACCATACCCTATATTTTGGGCAATCATACTGATAATGTCCATCCTTTCTTCAAAAATGACATTTGTCCTTCAATCCCTTATTAGGACATTGTTCATTGTTCTTTGGTGGTCCTTTCTTAGCACCCTTTCCAGGTTTTCTTCTAAATTTTCTTTCAGCTCCATGACCTACAAGATGAATAGTATTTTGTTCTTGTTGCTTAAGCCTTCATTCCTCTTGAACAAGCATATTGGACAATTCATTAACATTCCACTTATCCTTAATAGTGTTATAGTTAATCTGAAATGCCCCATACTGAGGAGGCAAGGAGTTCAAAATAAATTGAACAAGAAAGAACTCATCCACATTCATTCCCAAGGTCTTCAACTTTGCTGCCAGATTAGTCATTTCAAGAACATGCACATGCATGCTTCTCCTATCATCAAATTTCTTGGTGGTAAGTTCAACCATTAATGTCCCTGTAAGAGACTTGTTAGCACTCTTGAAATGATCCTCAATGTTCTTCAAGAATTCCATAGCAATTTCAACTTTTGAAAGTGTAGTATTTATGTTGTTTGCTATAGTCATTCGCATCAGCATAATGCTCAATGTATTCGACTTTTCCCAGGCCTTATGAAAAGTCTTTTCTTCATCTGTGCTTTAATAAGTTAGAGCAGCAGGTTTCTCAGTTTGGAGTGCCAAATCCAGATCCAGAACACCTAAGTGAAATTGAACTTGTTCACACCATTCCGAGAAATTCAGTCCATTGAGCACTGAAATAGAGGAAGCATGTGAATGAAGCAAAACATGAGTTGCAACACAATAATACAAGGGCTCACAACATTAATTATTTGAGTCACTAAACACGTATAAATAGTAAACATATTAACATAATACTCATTTGGGTGGTTATCATGTAGATATTTAACTAAAATGATGCATTTATCGTCATTTCAACAATGAGTATATTCCTAATCAGACAAGCTTGTAATCTTTGGATCTCCAAAACTAATCTAACAGGATATATATATAAAAAAACTCCATTCTATTCATTAATCATATGAATGGTTAATCTACCTTTGGCTGATTTTTAAATTCTTATGACTAATGAAAAACAATATGCTTATGAGTAAACCTTAAAACTTTACAAGGCAATTTTTTTTTCATTTCATATGCATCAATATCATAAGCAATTGATAATCATCTAATTTGATATTTATGAGACCTTACTGGTTTAGCCACTTTGGTGACGAACAAACTGCCATGCTATGAATTCAAAAGTTAGATGAAATAAACAATCAAAATTGACATTCATAAAACTAGCAAAACCAAACGGCTCGCGTTATGCCATTATTTCATTTATGCTTATAGTACCATATTCATTCTTTTATTCCATTATGATCATATATCATAATACATAAGATGCAAATCTGATAAAAAAACAAACAGCTACAAATGAACAGCATATGACCAAAGAAGATTAATCATATAATTAGTGAAACGTTCATATGGATATATTTTGTTGTAAATAAAATTCATATGCATATATAAATGCGGCAAGAAATATATGACCAACAAAACAATATATATATTCCATTAACGGAGAATCATGAAATTAAGCTCTATTACTGAGCTCTGATACCACATGTAAGAGTTTAAATACATAAAACCAAGATCTAGAACTTGCATGATCTTACAACATTAACCATAAGGCGGAAACATAAATTACATACCTTGTTCCATTGGAGCAATATGTAGTATACCAAGACGCAGCGGCTCGACGAAGTCGTCAATCTAAAGAAAATGGTTTCTCTCTCAGACCTTGCACCTCAAACTCTCATATGTTTCTTGAGTACTTTATGTGTGTACATAAGATGAAATTGTTTACTGGTTATATAGGGTGAGAGAGGACCAATTTCCATCAATGACTTAAGTGATTTCCATCCATCATGGAAATAGATTAAGAAATTTCCTCTGATTGATCAATTGGGATCTATCAATTAGTCTATCAAATCATATATGGAATATACACCATGAACACCAATTACTTCATATGATCCACAATTAAAGAAGTAAATTCTTACATATGAGCCTATAGGTATAACTTGTTGCACATTTAGAATGTTTGGGGATTGATCAAAATTTTGTAGTTTCTGATTTCCAGTTTTCAATTCGTGAAAATCCAACCGTTGGATCTTCATCGTTTTTCATTAGGTTGTTAAAAATACTAAGTCAACGTAATTCTTGAAGTTTAAGCTTATTCGGATGTGAATTCAATTTTTAGGTTTACTAATTATCAATAAAGGGTTTTGGATTTCATTTTATATTTGAATTAAATTTAGGTTCTCCAGTAAATGGTTATGAATTGTTATTTTGTATAGGACAACATGTAGAGCCATCGCTCAATGAGGATCCCTACCGATGGCTGACTTAACCATATTCCTATGAGTGGACTTTTATTTTAAATTATACTACATGCAATTCTATTTTAAAAAATAATTATATTTCGTATTAAATTCTCTATTGGAATAGTTGAATGATGATTTTTAATTTGAATTTACTTTAATGGAATTCCATGTTTTGAGTTTCATTTTGAATTGAGAAATATTCTGAATTATAGTTCTCGGTTTTGAATTTTATTTGGTGATTTTTTGTATGTTGAACTTGTTTTGAGAAATTGTGTTTTTTCCGCAACTATTATTTTGATTTCAGACCAAGAATAGATGTGATATGTGCAAAAGCAATTGCTAATTTAAACCCTGAAAAGAATCATCATTAGTATAGAGCAAATATGGTATCGTTCTAAACCGGGGATTGAGAGTGCTACATGTGAGACGAAATTTAAAGGAAGGAATATACAAATTTACGAAATTATAAGAACACATACAAGGTTACGAAAATTAAAAGAACAACAAAGAAAGAATTAGAGAGAGACATACATTTAACACGAAATTAGAGAACAAAGAATAAGAGAACAACGAAATATACAAGTATATATATACATAGAATTTGAAAGAAAGAGAGAAAACTAAGTTAGAATGGTTCTAGAAATCCTACTCCTACTTATACACATTTTACAAGTCATAGTTATATTAGAAATCTACATACAACAAGGATTACTAGTCATACACTAATTAGGATTACTTAATTTACAAGAAAACCAAGTCAAACAAGGAATACAAGTTTAAAACTAACTCTAACTACTTTCCTAAAAAACACAAAAGAAATCCCTATTTTTTAGCAATGCCTAAAAAACAAAAAACAAATTCCTAAAAACCACCAAAACAATTCCTAGAAAACACCAACACATATTACTATTCACAGATGCACTATTCATGAATTTTAAAATATATTTTCAGATTATCTACTTAATATTTATGTGAACATGCATACCTAAAAACCGATTTTATGTATTTAGAAATATACAAGAACATCAAGAAACAAGAACATGGGGGGTTTTGAAGATCAAAATATGAATTTTCAGAAAACAAACAAAAGAACAAAAACGTTTTGTCACGCCCCGAATTTTGAATAAAGAAATTCAAATCCGAAACGCGAGAACAAACACAAGAAAACACATAGAAAATTTTTCATTTAAATTAAGCAACTAAACAACTGAGCTCACAACGTCAATACCGACTCATTCTTTAGAGTCGCATATTACATTACAAAAGTTTACAAATTAAACTGAACAACACTTCAATGAGTAATCACACTCACCAACTCACTACACAGCGGAAGACTACAATTACAAGCACTCTTCTACACCCACGCTACTGAACGTACACCTCAGCTTTGACGACGATCACTCGATATTCTAACTTGCAAAATAAACCCTACACCATAGAATAGTGCACCGGGATTGCAAACAACAAACCCGGTAAGCTTTTTAAGCCCGTTTGAGTAAACTCAAATAAAGTGACTCACGTCACGCATGCTTATAATTTCTCAACTCGTGAGATGAATTAAAGCAACAATATTTAATTCCACAAAATACATGCTTTCACCATCTTAGCCTAACAAAACAATATGCAATTATCACAACAAAAATGTCAAGTTCAAATTAATCAATAACATGCTCAATCATTTCAACCCAACTAAAAACCCACATGCTCTGTCTCTCAATTCATTTTATCTTATTTCCCACAATCTCCAATTATACAAATAACTCCCAATATTTTAAACATTTTACGTCCCCACAATCTATCAGATCACCATTCCTTTGCCTCAACGGCCAGGAAATCATGCTAATTTCCCTCAACATAACGCGGTTGCCAAAATCATGCTATCTCAACTCATTTTCCAATCACTACAAATCACAACCCACAACTGTACCCACAATAAGAATTAAGCAAAATCAGTAATCCTTGCATAGAAACTTAGTTCAGGAGATCACATGAAAACAAACAAAAGAATTCATAGTAATCCCTGCATATAGTTTAGTTCAGGAGATTACATGAAAACAAACAAAAGAATTCATAGTAATCCCTGCATCTAGTTTAGTTAAGGAGATTACTTAAAAATCAACAATAGAAATGAAAAAGGAAAATAAATCAAGAAATCAAACAACGTCTGCCAAAACCAAGAATTCATCTTTCAACTTAAGGAAAACAACTCACACTTTGATTCCTTTCAAAACTCAACCAATAAATATGAAACCATGTCCCTCCTTGGACTATTAAAAGAAAGTATACACTCGAACTCTCTTTTAAAATCGTGTATTCATGAGTTGCAAGTAACCTGCTTGTTACCCACCATGACATACAATGGCGGACAGACTAGAGCTCTAACTGAGTCTTAACCATACCCCGGCCAAGGGCATGGTTCCGATAACCACCCTCGGTCACTACTGTGACCCTCAGTACAAAGACCAAAACATTTTAAAAGTCACACAAGACTCAAAATGTTACACAAATCTCCACAAAAGATTCTCTCGGTGCAAAGACCAAAACATTTAAAGAGGTTCCACTCGACCCAAAATGTTACACCACAACTCCAAATACCTTTCAAAACAATATAATTGACTGCACAAATATTGTTTTCAAAGCTCAACTCCCATTTCAAAAACAATATAGAAATCAATTTTGAAATATTGTTTTCACACCACAACCCACCAACACAATTTAACCAGTAAAACTCTCGAATACGAACCGTCCAAATAAAATTGTTTCCATTCCTAAACAACCAAAATTCATTCATTTCCATGTGGGTGGGTTGAAGTTAGTGGATAGGAATAAACTGGGAGGGAATTAATTAAAGAGTCAGGGTAATTTTGGGAATTTGACTTCCATGTGGGCCCCACTTAACGTATGAAATTGACGGAATCCTGACGGAATGACCTATTGGATGAGAAGATGATATTGCGGGGGTGTTTTTGATGAAATTGAAAGTCGAGGGACTGAATTGATGTTAGGCCTATACCACAGGGTACTAAACAGTATTTAGCCCAAAATTAAATCATAACAATAGCAACATCGAACTCACAAAATCATGTTAATTCCACATCATTACCCAACTGCACCAATATATATAATAATTTGGCTTCTCTGCTAGAACTATAATTTGCTAGAAAAAAAAACCGCAAGGGATGAACTTGAAGTGACTTCTTGATGCTTCTTGATGTGGCATCATCTTGCCCTTAAATCTATATCTGACGGCTGTGAGTAAAATCCAAGCACATTATAGCAAGTCATATTTTAGCAGAGAAGCCGAGTCCTATATATAATCCACGTAAATATATATATACGTAGTCACCCGCTCAGGAATGCTACTAATACCAACTATAGTTCACAAATACAAGACCCGTGAAAAATCATTTTTATAATCAAACTCATTTTACTTACCTATGAACCGTAAACGATCAAGTTCATATAATTTAAAACAAATATTTATTTCTGAAAACGATTTCACAATTTAATGATTAAACCGAACAATAATGTAACTCGGTTCGTAAATGAACCACGTGAGATTTACTCACCTCTAACTTTAGCTGCGTCTTCTCACCGCAGATAAGGACTTAAATACGCCCCGTCAATCACCTAAGTAATAATACGTCACACTTAGTACACGAATAAAAAACGATCCTAACTCAGCAATTGATTCATAACACACTTAAACGACGATCCAACGGACAGATTCACACAGATCGCCCTTGGGATCATCCTATCAAAATTATACGAAGATCCAACGGTCGGATCCTCGCGGATTGCAAACCGAAGATAACATGTAAAACCGAAACCCTAGCATGCATCAACTTTCTCCAAATTAACCTTATAATATATCAAAACGACCGTATCGATGTGTAGATGGATAAACTAAAAACAAAACACATTTTGGATAACAGACGCGCCACCACGCACCGCCACAAGCAACGGGTCAGCAGGCGGTCAACGCCGAGTCAACCACCTCCGATGCAAAAGTTGTGAACTACAAACTTGTTCAAAATGAAGAGATGAGCCATTTTCATACCTGGAGCTAAGTGAGATTCGGTCTAGATCGTCCTAGATCAAGCTTGGAAGTTGGATTAATCTCAGCTGCACGATCAGATTTCCAGATTCAACACGGCCATCAATCTTCAACGCTTGATCTAGTGCTATACACTCCAAATCGTGATGAAAGGCGAGTATGGGGATGATCAGCAGGAGGAGACGATTCCAAAAATGTCAACCAATCACCGAGGGGATGCCGGAAAAAGGGTTTTCCGGCCGGGTCCGATCGGCTCAACTGTGGTCTTCGATCTCGGTCTAGGGGCGACGACGGGGCGAGCTGACACCGTAGAGAGGACGATCAGGCCGAGCCGAGTCGGTTTGGTCCTGGTTCGCGGCCGGAGGATGCACGACGGAGCCGGAAAACACAGGTCGGGTCGATGGAGACCCGTCGGTTCTGAGGAGGCGCGGAGGAGAGAGAAGAGTTTCAGCTGGGGGCCAAAACACAAAAACTGGAAATTTTGGGATTTAATGAAAAATCCGGAATTTTAGCTATTTATAGAAATTTCCCAACTTTTCAATCGATCATAACTTTCTCATACGAACTCTGATTCTCGCGTTCCACATGTCCACGAACTCGTATCGACGCGCTCTACAACTTTAGTGAAGGAAGTTTCTGCAGAATCCTAACGTATGAAAATTCAAAATTCGTAACCCCCCTAAAACGTGCATTTCGAATAATTATTCGTCCGAAAATAATTCCACTCCACCCTCGAACCATGAAATCGTACAAACGAACACTTTATTAATCCCAGGAAACATTTAGGAATTAATAACAAGTTTCCGAGGTCTTACACGTTTTATTTACAAAGGTGGGAAAAGAAGAATTTTTGAAGGACACTTTATCAAGAACCATTCAAGATCAATCCATTCATGCATCCCTTAATCTTTCTTAGTTACCATGAAAAGCTATCAACCATGACACAAAGATCAAAGCAACCAATGTCCCTTTTAACTTTCTTTCTTAAGTCAAATCGAAATAGCAAAGCACCAAATCAATTTTATTTTGAAAAGTCGATATCACACAATCAAAGCAACTGCGTTGAAAAATCCCGTTTTCAAATCATTAAGTTCAAGAAAGAATTGATAGACATGCAAATCCAAGCACTCAAAGCAAGTCAAAACTTATCATCACATGCATAACCTGATTTCGACTCAAAGCAAGCCTTTACTACTCATTTGAATTAGGGCTTACAAAGCATAAACCTAATTACTAGCAAGTTACATGCAAGTCTTCCTATGTTTGCAACCACAAGAACGTTCCATGTAATGAAGCACAAAATCAGATAAACAATCCATATATTTGGCAACTAAGCAAGATCAAGAACACATAAACACATCAATCATTGAATAAAACATCAAAATTGTACTCGAAAACAGAATTGCATACTCAAAAGTTTCGGTTTACACATAGACAATCCAAAGCAGAAAATCTATCTAGCAATTACACAAAAACCGTGAATTATATGTATGGTAGGGCATATGAAAAACCCTTAGTCACGTCCCAAAGATCCAAAGAAGTTCCTTAGCACGGCAATAAGTGAAGATCACGGTGGTGGAGGAAGGTGGCACGGCTTAGCTCCTTGAAGATTGTGAAAACCTGAAAACCTAAGAGCAAACAAGTGAGAAACGAATTTGTGGAGAAAATTGTTAACCTTGAAACGTCAAATACGGTAGGTATATATAGGAGAACGTCTCAAGGCACTCCCAATTCGTTTCTACTTGACTTCTCTTAGTTTGTGTTGATTTAGGACTTCTTTGACAGAAAACAGATTTCTGGCAGACTTGACCTCAGTGCACTAAAACAATCATAACTTCTTCTAGAAAATTGATATCGACGAACCGTAAAAAGATCTGGAAACTAGACATCCGTAGATTTCCAACCATATAAAGATCATAATTTTCCAAGCTCTGAGCTATTTTTGACACTTCGTTGAAGTTAACTGATCTGCACAAGCAGATTTTCGAATCTGTAATGGATTTGACTTTAAAGCTTAACTTGAGTCCATTTAGGTTTTCCATTGCCATCACATGCCTCTCACATGTCTTCCACGCCTTGTTGAAGAATGAAACGTCAAGAATCTTCAAGAACCTTCAATAATATCACATGGGTTGGTTGCATCAATTTCCAGTACCGTACCACGCGCAACTATATTATCGACTAAGTCAACAGCTAACTTGCATGGTTTTCCCTTCAAGAACAAAACAAATGCATTATATTACTAAAGGTCAGCTCCTACCAAGTCTTAAAACCTATTGAGTTTGAACTAATTAGAGCATTCAACATGTACCTTTGAGTTTTGGCTTTTTTCTTCTCCATTGTTGTCACGCCCCGAATTTTGAATAAATGAATTCCAAATCCGAAACGCGAGAACAAACAATCACAAGAAGACTCTTAGAAAATTTTTCATTTAAACTAAGCAACAAACAAATTGAACTCACAATGTCAACACCGACTCGTTCTCTAGAGTTAAATATCACATCACCAAGTGTTTACAAATTAAACCGAATAATAATTTAATAAGTAAACGCACCCTCCACACTCACAACACAGCGGAAGACTAGAACCAAGATACCATACTACGTCCAAGCCACGACAGCAACAAAACCTCAGTTTCGATGATGATTACACTGACCTGCACAATAACCCCTACACCATGGAATAGTGCCCCAGGATTGCAAACAACAAACCCGGTAAGCTTTTTAAGCCCGTATGAGTAAACTCAATTAAAGTGACTCACGTCACGCATGCTTATAATTTCTCAACTCGTGAGATGAATTAAAGCAACAATATTTAATTCCACAAAATACATGCTTTCACCATCTTAGCCTAACAAAAACAATATGCAATTATCACAACAAAAACGTCAAGTTCAAATTAATCAATAACATGCTCAATAATTTCAACCCAATTAAAAACCCACATGCTCTGTCTCTCAATTCATTTTATCATATTTCCCACAATCTCCAATTATACAAATAACTCTCAATATTTTAAACATTTTACGTCCCCACAATCTATCAGATCACCATTCCTGTGCCTTAATGGCAAACCCAGGAAATCATACTCATTTCCCAATCACTACATATCACAACCCACAACTGTACCCACAATAAGAATTAAGCAAAATCAGTAATCCCTGCATAGAAACTTAGTTCAGGAGATCACATGAAAACAAACAAAAGAATTCATAGTAATCCCTGCATAGAAACTTAGTTCAGGAGATCACATTAAAACAAATAATAAAAATCATAGTAATCCCTGCATAAAATTTAGTTCAGGGAATTACATTAAAACAATAAATTCAGAAACAGTAATCCCTGCATAGAATTTAGTTCAAGAGATTACCAAGAAAACAAACAATACAATAATAGAAATAAATAGAAACATTTACTAAAAACGTCCATTAATAACGCCAACCACTACACAGCTCATCCCACAGGTCATCACACAGATCACCACACAGGTCAACAACTCATACTAGAGTCGATGATCACCCATCAACTCCCAATAAATCACCAAGTGATAAATCATATTAATCCAACTCACAAAATAATATGAAACTCATGTCCCTCTTGGACAACAAAAGAAAGCAACCACCCGAAACTCTCTTTCAAAAATATGTACTCATGGACCCAAGTAACTTATGTGATACCCCCATGACGTACAATGACAGACAGACTAGAGCTCTAACTGATCGTAACCACTCACCCGGCCAAAGGCGTGGTTCCCGATATACTTGCCTCAGTCACCACTGTGACACCAGATCCGTAGATCAGAAACTGTCACCACTGTGACACCAGATCCGTAGATCAGAAAACATTTACAAAGAATCTTACATGACTCAAAATGTTACCCCAACTCGATTACTTTTTCATTACGAAAAATCAACAATCCCATGATATAACGTATTTCCACAAAGAGTGAAAGCACAAAACCACATTCTGAATAATTCACAGTTCATACGCACATCACAATGTCACGCCATCCATATATATATTCCACGTAAATATATATATACGTAGTCATTCACGTAGGAATGATCACTAATACTGTCACGCCCCGAATTTTGAATAAATAAATTCAAATCCGAAACGCGATAACTTAACAAGCACAAGAAAAACACATAGAAAATTTTTCATTTTAAATTAAGCAACAAAACAAACTGAGCTCACAATGTCAATACCGACTCGTTCTTTAGAGTCACATATTACATTACAGATAGTTTACAAATCAAACTGAATGACAATTCAATAAGTAAACACACCCACCACAACTCACTACACAGCGGAAGACTTAAAACTAAGAGTACCATTCGACGTCCGCGCTACCCAACATACACCTCAGCTTCGACGAGGACTAATCGATATTCTAACCTGCACAAAAACCCCTACACCATAGAATAGTGCACCGGGATTGAACAAAACAAACCCGGTAAGCTTTTAAGCCCGTATGAGTAAACTCAAATAAAGTGACTCACGTCACGCATGCTTATAATTTCTCAACTCGTGAGAAGAATTAAAGCAACAATATTTAATTCCACAAAATACATGCTTTCACCATCTTAGTCTAACAAGTCAATATGCAATTATCACAAGAAAACCTCAAGTTCATATCCCTCAATATCATGCTCACTTAGTTAACCCAAACTAAACCCACATGCTTTGACTCTCGACTCATGCGTCTAATTTCACACAACTTCAATTTTATAAATAAACTCCATTAACATCTTAAAACACAACAATCTACCAGATCATCCCTCATTTGTCTCAACGACAAAACTACGAAATTACACTCATTTCATCTCAACATAACGCGGTTGCCAAAATCATGTCATCCCAACTCATTTCTCAATCACTACAGATCACAACCCACAACTGTACCCACAATAAGAATTAAGCAAAATCAGTAATCCCTACATAGAAACTTAGTTCAGGAGATTACATGAAAACAAACAAAAGAATTCATAGTAATCCCTGCATATAGTTTAGTTCAGGAGATTACATTAAAACAAATAATAAAAATCATAGTAATCCCTGCATAAAATTTAGTTCAGGGAATTACATTAAAAAACCAATAAAATCATAGTAATCCCTGCATATAACTTAGTTCAGGAGATTACATTAAAACAATCAATTCAGAAATAGTAATCCCTGCATAGAATTTAGTTAAGGAGATTACCAAGAAAACAAACAATTCAAAAATAGAAATAAATAGAAACGTTTACTAAAAACATCCATTAATAACGCCAATCACCACACAGGTCATCAAACAGATCACCACACAGGTCATTACACCGATCACCACACAGGTCATCAAACATATCACCACACAGGTCAACAACTCACACTAGAGTCGATGATCACCCATCAACACCAAACTTTGTCGATAGTCGATGATCACCCATCAACTTCGACTAAAGTAGATGATCACCCATCAACTCCCAATAAATCACTATGTGATAAAAATCATATTAACACAACTTACCCATAATATGAAAATCAAGTCCCTCTTGGACAATAAAAGAAAGAACTCACACGAACTCTCTTTAAAAACATGTATTCAAAGGCCTCATGTAACCCCCGTGTTACTCCCCTGAAATACAATTTAAAACGTGTATTCAAAGGCTTCATGTAACCCTCGTGTTACTCCCTTGAAATACAAATAAAGACGTATATTCAAAGGCTTCATGTAACCCTCGTGTTACTCCCCTGAATATACAATGGCAGACAGACTAGAGCTCTAACTGAATCGTAGCCTGTCACCTCGGCCGAGGTTCAAACCTACGATAATGATTGCCTCTGTCACTACTTATGACCCGGATCCGTAGATCCGAAAACATTTAAAGTCCCACGTGACTCAAAACTTTAACGAACTCTACTACTCATTCAACACAATAAGCAACAGTTCAAAACGATATTCTGAATAAATCACAATTCACTTATATCACAAAATCATCTTTTATTTCCAAAACCATATATTTTCCTCAACATCACATTGCACAACAATAGTAAACTACACACTCAATTCCACCAAGATATATATATATATATATATAGCAAGGTTCCAAAGAGGACGTCATTGCTATACATATTGTGCGGATGGGTTGCGGACAGCCGTCCGTTTCTTTAAATGAAAGCCAACGGCCCAGATCAATCTCCTTGAAAACCAAAACGCGGGTCGAACTATAAGCTCCACAACGATCAACTGTAGACTCCACTTCGGTTTCATCGAAGACCAGAACCAGATCGATTAGTTCTCCACAATCTCTTCTCATCTCTTCAGTTCTCCACAACGGCTCAGATCGATCTCTTCCCAAAAACCAACGCGGGTCGAAGTAGAAAACTCAGACGAACTGTACACCCTCCACTTCGATGCAACCAAAGCCTCTGGTTCTCCCTCTCGTCTCCACGACAAAACACTGTGATGGTCTCTTCTCACCCAAAACCATTAGCAACGCCGGAGTGATTCCACCGGCGACGGCCGATATCAGTCCCCGCCGAACCTCGTCATCTCCTTAGTCCTCCTAACTGCTGCCGCCTGAGTTTGACGATGACGCGGTCAACGGAGCTCATCACCGGTGAAGACCCCGATGAAGGTCCCCAAGTCACCGTATAAGGTAAAGCCTTGAGTTTTAAGTTTGAAGATTTGGGATAACTGATTTTGGGATTACTGAATTGGGATTACTAATTTTGGGATTACTGATTTTGTGTTTGGGATTACTGATTTGGGTTTTGGTTTTGAGAAATAGCTACAGTGCTACTGGTTTTGGTTTTGCTTGCGTTTGATTTGTTCAGAAACAGCTGCAGTAGATTGGTTTTATTTAAAGTTTTAAACATAATAAAACAGGACAACCATGCGAATATGAGAAGGGATTGATGTCTGGAGGCAGTATGAGAATATTCGTGGGTGGGTAAAGTAGACTAAACTTATCATTCTTAAGTTTGGTATCGATTATTGGCTATAAAAAGAAGTTTGTTAGTGATTAATTGGAAAAAAAACAAAAAAAAAAGAAAGAAGGAAAAAGAGACCAGAGAATCACTGTTAACAGCATGGATATCCTTCTTAAGAAATGCTTAAATTATCTCAAGGGATTTTGCGCTTCTCTGAGTGGCAAGTTAATAGTGAAACTAAAGGAAAAGAATGAAGCCAAAATAATTTGTTATCCTCAATGTATGTGTATCCAGCTTATCTTAAATTGTTGGTCTGGCAAACTCAGATGATGCATATGTCTTGGCTAATTCTTGAGACTTAAAGAGTACATAGTATGGTTAAAATTCCATACTAAGGTGTGCAAGTTGCTCGAAGATCCATAGTAATGGCTCATTCTTAGCTTCAGGGATGCAGTGAGAACATTACAATCCACTTAACTGAGAGAGCTTATAGTTATGTAAAAGTCATTTATTTGTTAGAAGCACATGAAATTTCAATAGAGCTTTTAGGATACTGATCTAGTGTGTGTGATTTTTCAGGTTAGAAGCACATGAATGTTTGTAGTAGTAAACACTAAATGTAATGTGCATTTTCTGGAATGACAGTGTATAGAACATGTGAATGTAATGTGCATTTTTTGGAATCACAGAGCTTTGCTCTTGCTAAGCTATTTCTCATTTGTTGTACTCTACATAAATATAGAATGAATGAAATGGCTCATTTTGAGTCAATATGCAATGTTAAAGTCATTTTGCTCCACATTTTGAGTCAATATGCAATGTTAAAGTTTTGCTCCAGATTGGAACATTTTGAGTCTAACATTGCATATTAAGTCATTCCACACCTCATTTTCTGGAATCATTACAAATCAGCAACAATTGAGTATCCACAATTGAAACCATTACATAATGAATTCACAATGATCCTCACTCTACCATATAATCTTGAAATGATCCAAAATGTCTTCCAAAACCTGCAGAATCAAAGAGACCACCAAAACACCGCCTTGCCATTAACTGATCACTGCATCCAAAACCTGCAGAATCAAAGAGACCACAAAATCGTCTTCCCATAAACTGATCAGTGACTGACCAAAACCTGTAGAATCAAACCTTCCATGAAGATTATAAATGCATCCAAAACCTGAAAAATGACTCAATAAACTGACTCAATAAACTGAAAACCAAACTTGTAAATGAAGAAACTTGTAATCTACCTATTTATCAAGAAACTCAAAACCAAAACCAATACCTATTTCTGAACAAATAAAACACAAGCCCAGTAGCAAATTCAAAACCAATCTACTGCAGCTATTTATGAACAAATCAAACACAAGCAATCTACCTATTTATCAAGAAACTCAAAACCAAAACCAATACCTATTTATCAACAAATGAAACACAAGCATAGTAGCTATTTCAAAACAAATTCTAAACCAATCTACTACAGCTATTTATGAACAAATCAAACACAAGCAATCTACCTATTTATCAAGAAACTCAAAACCAAAACCAATAGCTATTTCTGAACAAATGAAACACAAGCACAATAGCTATTTCAAAACAAATTCAAAACCAATCTACTGCAGCTATTTCTGAACAAATCAAACACAAGCACAGTACCAATCCAAAAAAATACCAAATACAAAAAACTCAAAGCTTACCTTAAAGAGCATGTTTTCTGGTAGTGAACTGATATGTTTGAGACATTATTATGCCAAATGAGATGATGAACAACTATCCTCATCCATACTAGTGGAACTTGAATCACCATTTTCATCAATAGCAGGTCTACATAAATAAGCAAAAATAAAGTCGTCAATATCAATCGATAAAAATGTTGCCATGAACAATAATATCAAACACAGGTATCTTACCTTCCATGAAGTGTTGGACAATTTCTTTTGTCATGTGACTGACCAAATAGTCCACATCCATGGCATTGCCTACCTTGACTGGCATTTACATTAACTTTCCTCTTCTCTTTTCCTTTCTTCAACCTTCTCCCACACCCTTTTGCTCTCACTTGATGTGGTTCATTAAAAACATGCCGAATAGTAGCATTGTTGGTCTCGTTCTCCAAATCTACTGCAGTTTGTCCACCTTCATTACTAACTAATGGTTTAATATTCTCCAAAAAAGCATCCAATGCTTCCATAAACAGCTTGGTAGCCTCATCACTCACCATAACCTTATCAATTGCATCTGTAGCATGCTGGAATAGTTTAGTCCTCCTTGCAAGTAAAGCTTTGTTATCTTTTATCTCCATTCCATTACAATCTAACACAACTCTATGTCTTGCAGCTTTAGTCCATCTCTTCAAGATGTACTGAATAGGCAATTTATCAACATCTTGAATCTTAATCAAATATGCCAAAACATGCCGACATGGCAAACCTTGACTGTCAAACATTCTACAGCTGCATGATGCAAAATCAGATTTCTTTTCATAAGTAAGTTCACGAGACTTACAAGTATCAATGTTCTTTCGTATAACCTTAAACTGTTCTTGAGTGACATTTTCAAACACAAGTTCAAGTTTATATTTGAAGCTCTCTCTCAACTGTTCTTGAACTTCATAAAATAGTTTACGTGCATAAACCTTGGCCATATGATCTTCTATGTCAAGGGACATGACAGTTTTTGCCTTCTCATCAATATTAATATGATCCTCCTCTAACTCATAATGTCGTTGGTGAAGAAGTCCCCTTTTAAACTGAACCATAAATTCCACCAATGAATTCCACTTAGAAACATAATTCTTGAAGAAAGAATGTTGACTCTCTGCTCTTTGACTACTTGACATTCCAGCTGAGAAAACATGATTGACATATGCTGGTATCCATGATGAACGAATTTCGTATATCGACTCCAGCCACTTGTTATCACTCAACCCACTCTTCTCAATAATTTCAATCCATCTTGAGTCAAACTCCTCTCTACTACTTGAATTCCATATGCAGCTATGAAAGTCTTGGTAGGAATCCCGATATTTAATCGCATCTAGCTTCTCAGAAAATTTATTAAGAATGTGCCAACTGCAATATCTATGAAATGTTTGTGGGAGTGCTTCTGAAATGGCTTTAGTCATAGCAGGATCTTGGTCGGTAATGATCATCTTGGGGGCATTTTCTGGTGCATCTCCTGGCATAGCATTTAGAAATTCCTTGAATAACCAAACAAAAGTATCGACTGTCTCATCGTTCAAGAATGCACAAGCAAAGATGATTGTCTGCCCATGATTGTTAACACCACTGAACGGTGCAAAAATCATTACATACCGATTTGTGTTGTATGTAGTATAAAAAATAACTACATCTCCATAAAAGCTATAAGCTCGTCTTGAAATTGAGTCAGCCCAAAAGCACCGTGTTACTCTGTTTTCCTCATCTCCATCCATTATATAGACAAAAGAAGAATCTTTTTATTTCTCATTCTCAAAATGCATGTACAGTAGATCTCCATCACGCCCCTTCTTCTCTTCACGACAAGTTCTTCTATAATTATATAGATCACGCTGTATAAAACCAATATTTTGAATGCCACCTGCCTGAACACCAAAGAATTCAAACTGTTTATGTTTCTCCACATTCACCAAGCTTAGGTGCTGTGATAGAACTGTGTTAACTTCTGATACACCACGGTGAGATCTCAACAAATGTACTCTAGGCGGGCTTGTTAATACAGAGATTGCATATCTTCCAGACTCCTTCTTTCTCACAACTGCAATTCTCGCTTTACAACCCACTTTTGGTAATCCTCTCTTACGTTTTTCTCCTTCAACTTTTGAATCTCCTTGCTTATAACAGACATACTCCTTCCTCATAAGTTGTTTCTTATCTTTGCTGGTTGCAGTAGAATGACTTCTAATACTAAACCCTGCTTCTTTTGCATATCTATTGTAGAAAGCAGCAACATCATCTATTGTTTCAAACTCTTGGTATAATTTAGGCATCAACTCTGCCTTTACTTGAGGAATATAAACTTGATCATCCTCTGACTCCATTTATTTGAAACTGAAAAGCACACATAAGATCAACAATCGAAACAAAAATCAAACTCAGAAACCGAAAGAAGAAAAGTCCCAAAATATGGAAAAAAACCCTAGATTTTGTAATTGGAAATCAAACAAATCAGAAAAGAGACAGAATCCATACTGTAGATCGAAGTCTCTGCTTCCAAGTATGCAACTTTTGGCGCGAAAACTCCAAGGGATGTCTGGACCAGAAGAGAGATGCAATTTTCATGAGAGAAAGAAAAAAGAAAGCTTCGGTTGCAACAATCGTGCAACCTGAGTTCTCTTTCTAGTATTTGGAGACGAGATGAGAAGAGATTGTGGAGAACTGATCGATCTGGTTCTGGTCTTTGATGAAACCAAAGTGGAGTCTACAGTTGATCGTTGTGGAGCTTATAGTTCGACCCGCGTTTTGGTTTTCAAGGAGATTGATCTGGGCCGTTGGCTTTCATTTAAAGAAACGGACGGCTGTCCGCAACCCATCCGCACAATATGTATAGCAAGGACGTCCTCTTTGGAAACGAACTCGACTACTCATTCAACACAATAAGCAACAGTTCAAAACGATATTCT